>NC_087219.1:3431909-3446909 GCF_015104395.2 Macrobrachium nipponense | reverse complement strand
CAGTTGGAAAGAAAGTTATCTGGTAAACAAAAAGATCATGAATACCAGATGGTTAATTGTCAAAAGGATAAAGATCAAAGAGATAAATCCAGGATTATCGGATATCATACGGTCACAACTTATATATATATATATATATATATATATATATATATATATATATATATAGATATATATATACATATATATATATATATATATATATATATATATATATATATATATATATAATATATATAAATACACGAATCTTCAGAGGGTGTCCATGATACAAGTTGTAAAAGGATCAAGTTTATTACAATGAAACGTTTCGCACATGAAACATCTGTGCATCATCAGTCTGCGAAAAAGCAACAAGACAAATAAATAACATATAAAACCATAAAACCATATTTGTCTTATTTCTCTTTTTGCTAGAAAGGGGAGTAGTTAAACAGCCATCATTCCTCCTTGAACTCTCTCTCTCTCTCTCAAAGTTAGTGCTGAAGTAATTCTCCACTTAGATAGTCGGTAAAGGTTTTTGTGCTTCTCGGAAAGTGCAATCGAACGCTGCACAGTCAACCATAAGAGAAGTCGACAGTGTTTGCAAGCAGACGGAAAAATTGGCAAATCATTTTGAAGAAAGGATTCGTGGAGTTTCATTGGTGATACCTCGGAAATATTGTCACCGGACAGACCACATATCTGGGAACAAGTTACAGGTGCAACGTTATTCCCCCTATAAGCTGGTCCTTTTGGTGTGTGTGTGTTTTTTTTTTTTTTTTTTAATATATATAAACAGAGAACCCCAGTGACACGTAGTTAATGAGGCCTACGGATACTGTAAGTAGAACGTTCATGAAAAACTGAGCTGGGCATCCGAAACACGTAAATTGTCTGTGATATTTAAGGTGGACAATATCTCGTCGAATGATCGCAGGGACCTTCCTTCCCCTCCAGCCTTGACATTAGTGAAGTAGGTGATTTACGCCGTGATTTTATGTAGATTAACGTCCAGTTTTCAGCAAGAATGGTGTGATCAGTGTTCTAGATCTGTTGTGAAAGCAGTCACCAGCAAATATTTCCTTTTATGAAAGAAGATACTGAGTTAAGAACTATTGTGAGGATCTCAGATTTGCTGGCATAATAACTGTTGATGTCTCTATACGCCTGACTATACTCTGTTTTTTTCCATCTGTCCATCCGCCTGTGGTGTTTTTTGTATGGTAACACTGCGTCCGGCTTTAGATAGTGACATTCAGCTTACATTCAACGATTATAATAATATCCTATTTCGAATATTAACGGTGTAATTCGCATACAGTAAATTATTAAAACACTTTTCAGTTGCAAATGTACACCCAGATATCCTTTTATTTACCTAAAACTTACACATAGTGTAACTACCTCAGGATGGAGTTTTGAATAACATTTTTCACATGAGTCAAATCAAGATTGCTAAGAGCAATTCTGACCCTGTCCTCAATGGCGGCGATGTCCTGCTTTAGTCGGGCAGACAGTCTCCGTTTGTGGTCGATTTCTTGCAATAAAAGTGTGTTGGCAATCCTCATAAGCGGGCGATTGGATGAGGTTTAAAGTGTATAGAATGAACCTCATCCAATTTGGAATGAATTTCCAAAGTGCTACATTCTTTAACTTCAAAATAAATAACATTAAGACTTTAATACATAGAGAATATTCTCTCTGCAGCTCTTGGCAGACATTTGACTCAGAAATAAAGTTTCTGTTAAACTATTTCAAAATTAATGGCTATCCCAATAACATAATATATAAAGAAATCAAAAAGTTCCTAAATATTTCTTTTAGTATAAATAGCAAAATAAATATACCAAGGGTTGATAAACTAACTATGTATTTTAAATTTCCATTTATAAGTGATCCTTGTTCTAAATACGTTACAAGAGAACTAAGAAATATGTTTGAGTATAGTTTTCCCCACATTAACCCCAAGTTAATATTTACCAACAACCATACTATCCAAGCGTTGTTAAACCATAAAGATAAACTCCCTTCAGACCTTTTGTCTGGCATCACCTATATTTACAAGTGTGACGCCTGTAGCGCCACCTATATTGGCCAGTCAATGGCTTGAAAATAAAGCCGAAACCGGTCAGGACCTACACCCTGTCTCTTATTTTTCACCTGTGGATATGTGTGATAAATGAATCACGTGCTAAAGTGATTATAATCATATATATACATATGTATATATAGTATATATATATATATATATATATATATATATATATATATATATGTATGTATGTATGTATTTCATTTTACAACGGCGCCTCTTAATCGCATGTGCTTTTTTTTATTCATCAAACTCATTATTTCTAGTTTGTCTATTCTTCCACATCTGGTTTAAGGTCTCTCTTTTTTTCACTCACTGTGTTCCCGAAAGACAAATTCCGAGATGTTCGAAGTCTTCAGATCCTGAAGCCCTTCCCATTCCCTGGCCCTGACGACTCGAAAGTCTTCAGATCCTGAAGCCTTCAGATCCTGGCCCTGACGATTCCGTCTCCGTCAAGGAGAATGATCCAAGGCCCGAGTCATCGCAATTGTCAGATTCCTGAAGGCTTCCATCGTGGAAGTGGAGGAAGCGCGAAAGGAGGATGAGACTTTGAAGTCTCCAGCGGAACGAATCGCAATCATGTGTCAGCTTTGAAAACTAGCCTAATGAACAGGCGTCTTACTCGGCATATACGAACAATGAATGCAATTGTCAATTTAATTAATCAGTTTGGCTGCGGGTTTACAAATGATCCCGTCAGATATACTATTATTATGTTTTGCCTGTTCTTAGGAACAGTGTTTACCCTTGAACCTATTGGAAAGATGATTTCTCTCTGCCAAGAAAAGGCAAAATCATCATCTTTATCTACACGGAGTTCTAACCAGGGCGTCGAAGAGATCATCTTTGCCCTGAAGGATGTATATGAGAAACGGATTAAGGAAATCCAGGATAACCATAGGAGCAAAATTCAGGCAATGGAAAACGAACGTTCTTGGCTGAAGGCGACGCTGAAGGAAAAAGACGAATTCATTCAGAAAGTTACTGAAAACGTTGTAAGGCTCATGACTAGAACCACGACAAACGAGGAAGAATCAATCTCGAGCCGAAAGCGCCAAGAGAGTAATAAAGAAGAGGTCGAAAAGGAGAGAAAGGAACTGGCAGACGCACTTAAAGAAATTGCAAAGCTGAAAGAGGACTTGGAGGAACTTCGGAGGGAGGTAAGAGCTGGACAGAAGAATGACAAGGATGCCACCCAATCAAGAAAGAGGCCACGCAAATACGGCGAGTTTGTCAAGCAAGAACGTAAGATAAGGAACCAGAAAAAGAAGGCTGACCGAGAATGGCTAGAGAGAGAAGCCATGTCTTTGGCACTGTATGACCATCAAGTAAGGATGGAAGAACGAAAAAGGAAAAAGGAAGCACGAAGAGCTTTCAAGCAGGAATTGAAGGAAAGGAACGCCCAATTGAAGGCTGAAGGATATAGGCTAAAGAATGAAATCAGAACCAAGTTAGAGGAAGAACACAAGAGGAGAAAGGCTAAAGCAAAGCTTGAAAAACAGAAGCTAAATAGTGCATTAAATGATCTCAAGAGAAGGAAAAAAGACCTGTGGAGAAAACGAAAACCCAAAAGGTCTAAAGTGGAAGTGCAACTTCGTGATTACATTGCGCTCTTCCTTCAGGATCCTTTACTGCTCGCTTTGTATTACGAAAATAAATATAATAATACAGTTACCACCCAGGTTAGTCCGCATGAGCGTCGGAAAAAGAAGAAAAGAGCTACGAAGGGAACACATTCTCAAAAGGAGGTTTGGGTATGGAAGAGGAATTCTAAAGGGAAATATAAATTGATAGAAAAGAAGAAAATACCCAGGACACCATCAAACAAATAGACAACCAGAGGGAAAGGTAGAGGAAGAACATTGTAGGGAAGAAAGTAGAAACATCCAAGGCTGGTGGACTGAAGGCAGTTCGGGGGCTGCTGGAAGTACTCTGCTCTGGAAATATCCAAGGCTGGTGGACTGAAAGCAGTTGGGGGGCTGCTGCAAGAACTCTACTCTGGAAGAATCCAAGGCTGGTGGACAAAAGGCAGTTGGGGGGCTGCTGCAAGAACTCTACTCTGGAAGAATCAAAGGCTGGTGGACTAAAGGCAGTTGGGGGGCTGCTGGAAGTACTCTGCTCTGAAAAGCACCAAGGTGGTGGGACTGGAATCGTTGAAAGGGGGGCTGCTGGAATACTCCTATTCGGGAAAGCCTCCAAGGCTGGTGGACCGAAGGCATTTGGTTGGGCGGCTTGGAAGGTACTTTACCTTCAGGAAGCATCCTAGGCTGGGTTGGACTTGAGGCAGTTGGGGCTGCTGGAATACTCACTCTGGAAGCATCTAGGCTGGTGGACGAAGGCAGTTTTGGGGGCTTGATGGAAGTAACTCTAACTCTGGCGCATCCAAGACTGGTGGACTGAGGCGTTGGGGGCTGCTGGAAGTACTCTACTCTGGAAAGCATCCTAGACTGGGACTGAAGGCAGTTGAGGGGCTGCTGAATAACTCTAACTCTTGAAGCATCCTAGGCTGGTGGAACTGAACGGCAGTTGGGGGCGCTGAAGTACTCTAACTCTTGGGGGGAAGCATCCTACGGCTGGGGGGTTGGCTGGAAGGCAAATTGGGGGCTGGCTGGAAGTTAACTTTACTCCAAGGAAGCATCAGGCTGGTGGACTGAAGCAGTTGGTTGGGTCTCTGGAAGTAACTCTAACTTCTGGAAGTACATCCTAGGCTTGTGGGGAACTGAAGGCAGTTGGGGGCTGGCTGGAAGTTTACTTCTACTCCTGGAGCAATCCAGGAATGGTTGGAACTGTGGTACGCAGTTTGGGGGGCTGCTTTGGAAGGTAAGGGGGGCTCTACTTCTTTGGAAGTACTCTACTTCTGGAAGCATCTAGGCTGGGGGACTGAAGGCAGTTTGGGGGGGCGCTGGAAGTCCTACTTGGAAGCATTCCAAGACTTGGTGGAACTGAAAGCAGTTGGGGGGCTTGCTGGAAGTACTCTAATCTGAAGCAATCCAAGAACTGTGGCTGAAGGCAGTTGGGGGGATGCTGGAAGTACTCTACCCTGGAAGCATCCAAGACTGGTGGACTGAAGGCAGTTGGGGGGCTGCTGGAAGTACTCTACTCTGGAAGCATCCTAGGCTGGTGGACTGAAGGCAGTTGGGGGGCTGCTGGAAGTACTCTACTCTGGAAGCATCCTAGGCTGGTGGACTGAAGGCAGTTGGGGGGCTGCTGGAAATACTCTACTCTGGAAGCATCCAAGACTGGTGGACTGAAGGCAGTTGGGGCTGCTGAAAGTACTCTACTCTGGAAGCATATAAGTCTGGTACACTGAAGGCAGTTGGGGGGCTGCTGGAAGTCCTCTACTCTGGAAGCATCCTAGGCTGGTGGACTGAAGGCAGTTGGGGGCTGCTGGAAGTACTCTACTCTGGAAGCATCCAAGGCTGGTGGACTGGAGGCAGTTGAGGGGCTGCTGGAATACTCTGGTCTGAAAGCATCCAAGGCTGGTGGACTGAAGGCAGTTGGGGAGCTGCTGGAAGTACTCTACTCTGGAAGCATCCAAAGCTGGTGGACTGAAGGCAGTTGAGGGGCTGCTGGAAGTACTCTACTGTGGAAGCATCCAAGGCTGGTGGACTGAAGGCAGTTGGGGAGCTGCTAGAAGTACTCTACTCTAGAAGCATCCAAAGCTGGTGGACTGAAGGCAGTTGAGGGGCTGCTGGAAGTACTCTACTCTGGAAGCATCCTAGGCTGGTGGACTGAAGGCAGTTGGGGGCCTGCTGGAAGTACTCTACTATAGAAGCATACAAGGCTGGTGGACTGAAGGCAGTTGGGGTGCTGCTGGAAGTACTCTGCACTGGAAGCATCCAAGGCTGGTGGACTGAAGGCAGTTTGGGGGCTGCTTGAAGTATTCTACTCTGGAAGCATACAAGGCTGGTGGACTGAAGGCATTTAGGGGGCTGGTGGAAGTACTCTGTTCTGGAAGCATATAAGGCTGGTGAACTGAAGGCAGTTGGGGGCTGCTGGAAGTACTCTGCTCTAGAAGCATACAAGGCTGTGGACTGAAGGCAGTTGGGGGGCTGCTGGAAGTACTCTACTCTGGAAGCATACAAGGCTGGTGGACTGAAGGCAGTTGGGGGGTTGCTGGAAGTACTCTACTCTAGAAGCATCCAAGGCTGGTGGACTGAAGGCAGTTGGGGGGCTACTGGAAGTACTCCACTCTAGAAGCATACAAGGTGGTGGACTGAAGGCAGTTGGGGTGCTGCTGGAAGTACTCTGCTCTGGAAGCATCCAAGGCTGGTGGACTGAAGGCAGTTGGGGATCTGCTTGAAGTATTCTACTCTGGAAGCATACAAGGCTGGTGGACTGAAGGCCTTTAGGGGGATGCTGGAAGTACTCTGTTCAGGAAGCATGCAAGGCTGTGGACTGAAGGCAGTTGGGGGCTGCTGGAAGTACTCTATCTGGAAGCATACAAGGCTGGTGGACTGAAGGCAGTTGGGGGGCTGCTGGAAGTACTCTACTCTGGAAGCATACAAGGCTGGTGGACTGAAGGCTTTTGGGGGGCTGCTGGAAGTACTCTGCTCTGAAAGCATCCAATGCTGCTGGACTGAAGGCAGTTGGGGGGCTGCTGGAAGTACTCTGCTCTCTGCTCTAGAAGCATCCAAGGCTGATGGATTGAAGGCAGTTGGGGGGCTGCTTGAAGGTTTATCTACTCTGGAAGCGGACAAAAGACTGTGTACTGAAGGCATTTGGGGGGCTATTGGAAGTACTCTACTCTGGAAGCATACAAGGCTGGTGGACTAAAGGCAGTTGGGGTACTGCTGGAAGTACTCTGCTCTCTGCTCTAGAAGCATCCAAGGCTGATGGACTGAAGGCAGTTTGGGGGCTGCTTGAAGTATTCTACTCTGGAAGCATACAAGACTGGTGGACTGAAGGCATTTGGGGGGCTATTGGAAGTACTCTACTCTGGAAGCATATAAGGCTGGTGGACTAAAGGCAGTTGGGGTACTGCTGGAAGTACTCTGCTCTCTGCTCTAGAAGCATCCAAGGCTGATGGACTGAAGGCAGTTGGGGGGCTACTGGAAGTACTCCACTCTGGAAGCATACAAGACTGGTGGACTGAAGGCATTTGGGGGGCTATTGGAAGTACTCTACTATGGAAGCATACAAGGCTGGTGGACTAAAGGCAGTTGGGGTGCTGCTGGCATTACTCTGCTCTGGAAGCATCCAAGGCTGGTGGACTGAAGGCCGTTAGGGGGCTGCTTGAAGTATTCTATTCTGGAAGCATACAAGGTTGGTGGACTGAAGGCAATTTGGGGCTGCTGGAAGTACTCTGCTCTGGAAGCATACAAGGCTGTTGGACTGAAGGCAGTTGGGGTGCTGCTGGAAGTACTCTGCTCTGGAAGCATCAAAGGCTAGTGGACTGAAGGCAGTTGGGGGGCTGCTGGAAGTACTCTACTCTGGAAGCATATAAGGCTGGTGGACTGAAAGCAGTTGGGGGCCTGCTGTAAGTTCTATACTCTGGAAGCATACAAGGCTGGTGAACTGAAGGCAGTTGGGGGGCTGCTTGAAGTACTCTGTTCTGGAAACATCCAAGGCTGGTGGACTGAAGGCAGTTGGGGGGCTGCTTGAAGTATTCTACTCTGAAAGCATACAAATCTGGTGGACTGAATGCAGTTGGGGGGTGCTGGAAGTACTCTGCTCTGGAAGCATACAAGGCTGTGGACTGAAGGCAGTTGGAGGCTGCTGGAAGTACTCTGCTCTGGAAGCATCCAAGGCTGGTGGACTGAAGGCAGTTGGGGGGCTGCTGGAAGTACTCTGGTTTGAAAGCAAACAAGGCTGTTGGACTGAAGGCAGTTGGGGGAATGCTGGAAGTACTCTGCAATGGAAGCATACAAGGCTGGTGGACTTACTGAAGGCAGTTGGGGGGTTGCTGGAAGTACTCTACTGTGGAGGCATACAAGGCTGGTGGACTGAAGGCTTTTAGGGGCTGCTGGAAGTACTCTGGTTTGAAAGCATCCAATGCTGGTGGACTGAAGGCAGTTGGGGGCTGCTGAAAGTACTATGCTCTGGAAGCTTAGAAGGCTGGTTGACAACAGGCAGTTGGGGGGCTCCTGGAAGTCCTCTACTGTGGAATCATCCAAGGCTGGTGGACTCAAAGCAGTGGGGGGACTGCTGGAAGTACTCTACTGTGGAAGCATCAAAGGCGGGAGGACTGAAGGCAGTTGGGGGCTGCTGGAAGTACTCTACTGTTGAAGCATTCTAGGCTGGTGGACTGAAGGAGGTTGGTGGGTTGCTGGAAGTACTCTGCTATGGAAGCGTCCAAGGCTGGTGGACTGAATGCATTTGGGGGGCTGCTGGAAGTACTCTACTCTGGAAGCATCCAAGGCTGGTGGACTGAATTCAGTTTGGGGGCTGCTGGAAGTAGTCTACTCTCGAAGCATACAAGGCTGGTGGACTGAAGGCAGTTGGGAGGCTGGTGGAAGCATACAAGGCTGGAGGACTGAAAGCCGTTGGGGGCTGCTGGAAGTACTGTGCTCTGGAAGCATACAAGGCTGGTGAACTGAAGGCAGTAGGAGGGCTGCTGGAAGTGCTCTACCCTGGAAGCATCCAAGACTGGTGGACTGAAAGCAGTTGGGGGGATGCTGGAAGTACTCTACTCTGGAAGCATCCAAGACCGGTGGAGTGAAGGCAGTTGGGGGGCTGCTGGAATTATTCTATTCTGGAAGCATCCAAGACTGGTGGACTGAAGGCAGTTGGGGGGATGCTGGAAGTACTTTACTCTAGAAGCATCGAAGGCTGGTGGACTGAAAGCAGTTGAGGGGATGCTGGAAGTACTCTACCCTGGAAGCATCCAAGGCTGGTGGACTGAAGGCAGTTGGGGTGCTGCTGGAAGTACTCTGCTCTGGAAGCATCCTAGGCTGGTGGACTGAAAGCAGTTGAGGGCTGCTGGAAATACTCTACTCTGGAAGCATACAAGGCCGGTGGACTGAAGGCAGTTGGGGGGGCTGCTGGAAGTACTCTACTCAGGAAGCATATAAGGCTGGTAGACTGAAGGCAGTTCAGGGGCTGCTGGAAGTGCTCTACTGTGGAAGCCTACAAGGCTGGTGGACTGAAGACAGTTGGAGGGCTGCTGGAAGTACTCTGCTCTGGAAGCATCCAAGGCTGGTGGACTGAAGGCAGTTGGAGGGCTGCTGGAAGTACTCTGCTCAGTAAGCATCCAAGGCTGGTGGACTGAAGACAGTTGGAGGGCTGCTGGAAGTACTCTATTCTGGAAGCATCCAAAGCTGGTGGACTGAAGGCAGTTGGGGGGGGTGCTGGAAGTACTCTACTCTGGAAGCATCCAAGGCTGGTGGACAGAAGGCAGTTGGGGGGCTGCAGGAAGTACTTTACTCTGGATGCATCCAAGGCTGGTGGACTGAAGACAGTTGGGGGGCTGCAGGAAGTACTCTACTCTAGAAGCATCCAAGTCTGGTAGACTGAAGGCAGTTTGGGGGCTGCTGGAAGTACTCTATTCTGGAAGCATCCAAGGCTGGTGGACTGAAGGCAGTTGGGGGGCTGCTGGAAGTACTCTACTCTGGAAGCATCCAAGGCTGGTGGACTGAAGGCAGTTAGGGAGGGCTGCTGGAAGTACTTTATTCTGGAAGTATCCTAGGCTGGTGGACTGAGGGCAGTTGGGGGGCTGCTGGAAGTACTCTGGTCTGGAAGCATCCAAGGCTGGTGGACTGAAGGCAGTTGGGGGCTGCTGGAAGTACTCTATTCAGGAAGCATCCAAGGCTGGTGGACTGAAGGCAGTTGGGGGCTGCTGAAGTACTCTACTCTGGAAGCATCCAAGGCTGGTGGACTGAAGGCAGTTGGGGGCTGCTGGAAGTACTCTACTCTGGAAGCATCCAAGGCTGGTGGACTGAAGGCAGTTAGGGAGCTGCTGGAAGTACTTTATTCTGGAAGTATCCTAGGCTGGTGGACTGAAGGCAGTTGGGGGGCTGCTGGAAGTACTCTGTCTGAAGCTCCAAGGCTGGTGGACTGAAGGCAGTTGGGGGCTGCTGGAAGTACTCTATTCAGGAAGCATCCAAGGCTGGTGGACTGAAGGCAGTTGGGGTGCTGCTGGAAGTACTCTACTCTGGAAGCATCCAAGGCTGGTGGACTGAAGGCAGTTGGGGGCTGCTGGAAGTACTATGCTCTGGAAGCATCCAAGGTTGGTGGACTGAAGGCAGTTGGGGGGTTGCTGGAAGTACTCTGCTCTGGAAGCATCCAAGGCTGGTGGACTGAAAGCAGTGGGGGGGGGGGGGGGGGGGCTGCTGGAAGTATTCTACTCTAGAAGCATCCAAGACTGGTGGACTGAATGCAGTGTGGGGGCTGCTCGAAGTACTCTACTGTGGAAGCATCTATGGCTGGTGGACTGAAAGCTGTGAGGGGTTGTTGGACGTACTCTACTGTTGAAGCATCCATGGCTGGTGGACTGAAGGAAGTTGGTGGGCTGCTGGAAGTACCCTGCTCTGGAAGCATACTAGTCTGGTGGACTGAAGGCTTTTGGGGGGCTGCTGGAAGTACTATGCTCTGGAAGCATGCAAGACTGGTGGACTGAAGGCAGTTGGGGGCTCGTGGAAGTACTCTACTCTGGAAGCATTTAAGGGTGGTGGACTGAAAGCAGTGGGGGGGGGGCTGCTGGAAGTATTCTACTCTAGAAGCATCCAAGGCTGGTGGACTGAATGCAGTGAGGGGGCTGCTGGAAGTACTCTACTGTGGAAGCATCCAAGGCTGGTGGACTGAAGGCAGTGAGGGGGCTGCTGGACGTACTCTACTGTTGAGCCATCCATGGCTGTTGGACTGAAGGAAGTTGGTGGGCTGCTGGAAGTACTCTGCTCTGGAAGCATACTAGGCTGGTGGACTGAAGGCAGTTGGTGGGCTGCTGGAAGTACTCTACTGTGGAATCATCCAAGCCTGGTGGACTGAAAGCAGTGGGGTGGGCCGGGCTGCTTGAATTACTCTACTATGAAGCATCCAAGGCTAGTGGACTGAAAGCAGTGGGGGGGCTGCTGGAAGTACTCTACTGTGGAAGCATCCAAGGCGGGTGGACTGAAGGCAGTTGGGGGCTGCTGGAAGTACTCTACTGTTGAAGCATCCAAGGGTAGTGGACTGAGGGAAGTTGTTGGGCTGCTGGAAGTGCTCCGTTCTGGAAGCATCCAAGGCTGGTGGACTGAATGCAGTTGGGGGGCTGCTGGAAGTACTCTACTTTGGAAGCATCCAAGGCTGGTGGACTGAATGCAGTTGGGGGGCTGCTGGAAGTACTCTATTCTCGAAGCATAGAAGGCTGGTGGACTGAAGGCAGTTGGAGGGCAGCTGCAAGCATCCAAGGGTGGAGGACTGAAAGCCGTTGGGGGGCTGCTGGAAGTACTCTGCTCTGGAAGCATACAAGGCTGGTGAACTGAAGGCAGTAGGGGGGCTGCTGGAAGTACTCTACCTTGGAAGCATCAAAGTCTGGTAGACTGAAAGCAGTTGGGGAGTTGCTGGAAGTACTGTAATATGGAAGCATCCAAGGCTGGTGGACTGAAGGCAGTTTGGGGGGCTACTGGAATTAATCTATTCTGGAAGCATCCAAGGCTGGTGGACTGAAGGCTGTTGGGGTGATGCTGGAAGTACTTTACTCTGGAAGCATCCAAGGCTGGTGGACTGAAAGCAGTTGGGGGGATGCTGGAAGTACTCTACCCTGGAAGCATCCAAGGCTGGTGGACTGAAGAAAGTTTGGGGGCTGCTGGAAGTACTCTACTGTTGAAGCATCCAAGGCTGGTGGACTGGAGGCAGTTGGGGGCTGCTGGAAGTACTCTACTCTGGAAGCATACAATGCTGGTGGACTGAAGACAGTTGTGGGGGCTGCTGGAAGTACTCTACTCTGGAAGCAAATAAGACTGGTAGACTGAAGCCAGTTGTGGGGCTGCTGGAAGTACTCTACTCTGGAAGCATCCAAGGCTGGTGGACTAAAGGCAGTTGGAGGCTGCTGGAAGTACTCTAATCTGGAAGCATCCAAGGCTGGTGGACTGGAGGCAGTTGGGTGGGCTGCTGGAGTACTCTGCTCTGGAAGCATCCAAGTCTGTCGACTGAAGGCAGGTGGGGACTGCTGGAAGTACTCTACTCTGAAAGCATGCAAGGCTGGTGGACTGAAGGCAGTTGGGGGGCTGCTGGAAGTACTCTACTCTGGAAGCATACAAGGCTACTGGACTGAAGGCAATTGGGGTGCTGTTGGAAGTACTCTGCTCTGGAAGCATGCAAGGCTGGTGGACTGAAAGCAGTTGGGGGGCTGGTGGAAGTAATCTACTCTGGAAGCATACAAGGCTGGTGGACTGAAGGCAGTTAGGGTGCTGCTGGAAGTGCTCTGCTCTGGAAGCATCTAAGGTTTGTGGACTGAAGGCAGTTGGGGTGCTGCTGGAAGTACTCTGCTCTGGAAGCATCCGAGGCTGGTGGACTGAAGGCAGTTTGGGGGGCTGATTGAAGTACTCTACTCTGGAAGCATACGAGGCTGGTGGACTGAAGGCAGCTGGGGTGCTGCTGGAAGTACTCTGCCTTGGAAGCATCCAAGGCTGGTGGACTGAAGGCATTTAGGGGGCTGCTGGAAGTACTCTGTTCTGGAAGCATATAAGACTGGTGGACTGAAGGCTTTTGGGGGCTACTGGAAGTACTCTGCTATAGAAGCATACAAGGCTGGTGGACTGACGGCAGTTGGGGGGGCTGCTGGAAGTACTCTACTGTGGAAGCATACAATGCTGTTGGACTGAAGACAGTTGGGGGGCTGCAGGAAGTACTCTGTTCTGGAAGCATCCAAGGCTGGTTGACTGAAGGTAGTTGGGGGGCTGCTGGAAGTACTCTACTCTGGAAGCATCCAAGGCTGGTGGATGGGGGCTGCTGGAATTACTCTGCTCTGGAAGCAATCAAGGCTGGTGGACTGAAAGCAGTTGTGGGGCTGCTGGAAGTACTCTGGTCTGGAAGCATCCAAGGCTGGTGGACTGAAGGCAGTTGGGGGGCTGCTGGAAGTACTCTACTCTGGAAGCATACAAGGCTGGTTGATGGGGGCTGCTGGAAGTACTCTGCTCTGGAAGCATCCAAGGCTGGTGGACTGAAGGCAGTTGGGGGCTGCTGGAAGTACTCTTGTTTGGAAGCATCTAAGGCTGGTGGACTGAAGGTAGTTTGGGGGCTGCTGGAAGTAATCTGCTCTGGAAGCATACAAGTCTGGTGAACTGAAGGCAGTTGAGGGGCTGCTGGAAGTACTCTACTGTGGAAGCATACAAGGCTTGTGGACTGAAGGCTGTTGGGGGTGGGGGGGCTGCTAGAAGTACTCTGGTTTGGAAGCATCCAATGCTGGTGGACTGAAGGCAGTTGGGGGCTGCTGGAAGTACTCTGCTCTGGAAGCATATAAGTCTGGTACACTGAAGGCAGTTGGGGGGCTGCTGGAAGTACTTTACTCTGGAAGCATCAAGGGCTGCGTGAAACTGAGGCAGTCTGGGCTGCTGGAACTCTACTCTGGAAGCATCCAAGGCTGGGGATGAAGGCAGTTGGGGGGCGCTGGAAGTACTCTACTCTGGAAGCAGCCAATTCTGTGGGACTGAAGGCAGTGGAGGGCTGGGAAGTACTTTACCTGGACGCATCCAAACGCTGGTGGACTGAAGGCAAGTTGGGGGGCTGACTGTGAATACGCTACTTGAGGAGCATCAAGGATGTGGACTGAAGGCAGTTGGGGGGCCTGCTAGGAAGTACTTTACTCCTGTTCTCACTTCAAGGTGGTGATAGAGTGAAGGCAGTTGGGGGGCTGTTGGAAGTACTCTACTCTGGAAAGCTCCAAGGCGGGTGACTGAGGCAGTTGGGGGGCTGCTGGAAGTACTTTACTCTGGAAGCATCTAAGGCTGGTGGACTGAAAGCAGTTGGGGGGCTGCTGGAAGTACTTTACTCTGGAAGCATCCTAAGGCGCTGGTGACTGAAAGCAGTGGGGGGCTGCTCGGAAGTACTTTAGCTAACTCTGGAAGCATCCAAGGCTGGTGGACTGAAAGCAGTGGCTGGCTGGAAGTAAACTTTATTAACTCAATGGAAAGCTATCCAAGGCTGGTGGACTGAAGGTAGTTGGGGGGCTGCTGGAAGTACTTTACCTCCTCTTGTTGCAGAGGCCATAAGCTCAAAGTGAAAGAATTTCTTCCACCCTTTTCCATTCTCCTGATAAGCGATTGTGGGAGTTCAGACTTTCGGACAATGTAGCGCCAATCAGGCGCCAAATGCCAAACAGGAGAAGGTGTAGGCCTCCAATCTGGCGCAGATGCGCTAGAGGTGAATAAATCAGGCAAATAAAGTGTCCGAGGTGGACATCGCCAGTTTTCATCGAGACTCTTAACAAGGTCGAATCTCCAGCAAGTGGGGAGAAGTCAGCCAGGCGCCAGGCGCGAGGAGCCAGCCAGGCTACGAGGCGCCAGGCAAGAGAAGCACCAGCGAGGCGCAAGTCAGGCGCGAGACGCCAGGCAGACGCGAGACGCCAGGCAGGCGCGAGGCGCCAGGCAGGCGCAGCAGGCGCGCGTGGCGCCAGGCAGGCGCGAGGCGCCAGGCAGGCGCGAGGCAGGCTGGCTCGAGGCGCCAGGCTGGCGCGAGGCGCCAGGCCGGCGCAGGCACCACCAGTGGCGAGGCGCCAGGCAGGCACGAGGCACCAGCCAGGCGCTAGGCGCCAGCCAGGCGCTAGGCGCCAGCCAGGCGCTAGGCGCCAGCCAGGCGCTAGGCGCCGCCAGGCGCTAGGCGCAGCCGGCGCTAGGCGCCAGCCAGGCGCGAGACGCCAGGCAGGCACGAGGCTCCAGCCAGGCACGAGGCGCCAGCCAGGGGCGAGGCGCCAGGCAGGCGCGAGGCGCCAGGCTCCAGCCGGCGCGAGACGCCAGGCGGCGCTAGGCGCCACCCAGGGGCGAGGCGCCCGGCAGGCGCGAAGCGCCAGC
>NC_087219.1:3369409-3419409 GCF_015104395.2 Macrobrachium nipponense | reverse complement strand
ATTTTTATTTTTATTTTTATTTTTTTTTCCTATTTCATTTTTATTTTTATTATTATTTTTTATTTTTATTTTTATTTTTATTTTTTTAGTTTTTATTATTTTTATTTTATTTTTATTCTTTTTTATTTATTTTTATTTTTATTTTTATTATTTTTAGTTTTACTTTTTTATTTTTATTTTTTTATTTTATTTTTATTTTTATTTTTTTTATTTTTATTAATTTTTTTTTTTATTTTTTTTTATTTTTAGTTTATTTTTTATTATTTTTATTTTTTTGTATTATTTTTATTTTATTTTTATTATTTATATTTATTTTTATTGTTACTTTTTATTATTATTATTTTTATTTTATTATTATTATTTTTTTATTTTTATTTTTTTATTATTATTATTTTTATTAGTATTATTTTATTATTTTTATTTATTATTTTTATTATTATTTTTATTATTATTATTTTTATTTTTATTATTTTTATTTTTATTATTATTTTATTATTATTATTTCTATTATTATTATTTTTATTTTTATTATTTTTATTTTTATTATTTTTATTTTTATTATTCTTATTATTATTATTTTTATTATTTTTTTTATTATTTTTTATTATTTTTTATTATTCGACCCAATTTCACAGAGAAAAATTAGCTTACGAAAACACACCTAATCACTCCAACCATTGTGGTCAGGCCTAAGCATCTGCTCTTGGATCTAAGCAGTGTCAAGCATAAATGGTTCCTGTGTAAATACAGGACTCTTTGCTTTGATATGGTAGCGAAGCACTAACTAAACAGTAATGTACAATCACTAACCACCAACACTCACAATGCACTTACTCAGTAAGCACTCACACTTGCATACATTCACTACAGACACACACACACACACACTTAACATACACTCACACACACTCTCAATAACACAAAACACTCTGAATACCCAACACTCACTAGGCACTCACTATACACTAAAGGCCTAAACACTTGAAATACTAAATTTACCAAATATTCATTATACCCCAAAAACTCAGTAAACATTCACTAAACACTCACTTAATCCTAAACATTAATTAAACACTAAACATTCACTAAACCCCAAGCACTCATTAAATACTAGCTTACCAAACCCTAAACACTTATTAAATACTAAACATTGAATGAACATCCACTCATTAAAAACTTAATAAACACTTACATACTAAACATTTGCTAAACACTAACATTCGCAAGACATTCACTAAACGCTCACTTAAAATTCGCAAAACTTTCACTAAACCCTAAACACTCACTGAATACTTACACACTAAATATTCACCAAACACTACCATTCACAAGACATTCACTAAACGTTCACTTAACATTCACAAAACATTTACTAAAACCCTTAAGACAAAACATTCACTGAATACTTACACAATAAACATTCAATAACATTCACTAAACCCTAAAGACTCAGTAAACATTTACTGAATACTGACACATTAAACAGTCACTAAACCCTAAACACTCTTCAAACACTTACTCATAAACATTCATTAAACGCCTACTCACTAAACCCTAACAATTCGCTAAACACTGACTCATTAAACATTAACGATAGAAAAAATTGACAATCGCAATCATTTTTCCTTTCTCTTGTTTTCTTTACATTAATGCAAGGTGCTTATTTATTTATTTATTTTTTTTGGGGGGGGGTCTAGTTTGCTCTTGTATTTATTCATAATCTTCTTGAGAGAATGGAAATGTTCGAAATAACTTGGTGTGTAGAGATATTGTTTAAAAAACAGAGATCCTCTGTGTCCTTCCTCAGCCAGGTGTATTATGTCTGACGAATTTTACACCAGCCGAAAAAAAATCGACTATAGTAACAACAATATTCATTCATAAAACTGATAATACAAAAATGTATCCATGATTTCATTAGCATGAAAGTCAGTTGAAACCAAAAGAAGGTAGTCCTGCTTCGATAAAACAAACCGAGTAGGCTGTAGCACAATTATTATGATCTGTACCCTGACTATAGCGTATATATTACATATGTATTACTATCTATTTAATGGGTGCATAACTCTATTTAACAAATGTTATGTACATAGACATTTTACAGCAATAACTCTAATAATGATAAGAACTTATATGCTACTTTATAGTGTCAGTCTTCCAATCACCGCTACATTAATTTTCATATCGTAAACAAAGCTAAAGCGAGTAAGGAAGATCGGGGTTAGTTGGCACACTTTTTACAATTTTTGTTATTGCGAATATAAAACAAAGTTTTTGCAAAATTCTTACCACCATTGAAAAATATTAACATTCGTCTTTATCATAGAGCAAAATAATTGTTGTTTGCTTTCAACATAAGATAACAATAAGCTTTAGAAAAAGATAACTTTTCGTGTCAACTTGCCCCACGGGGTAAGTTGGCACACATTATGGGGTAAGTTGGCACATTGATAATTAAAAGAAAATTACTACATTGCATTTAAATCAAATAGCAAAAATACCCTCTGAATTTCCAAAATACAAAATATAAGGCATTAGTATTACTTCAGATCATCATCTAGTTGTAATTGTGGCAGGTGTGAAATAAATCCTCGTCATAGTCTTCATGCTCCCACATATTACATGCCCTGCACTGGACCCACACTTCTCCTGGCTTACCAAACACAGGCTCTCTTCAGCTGAGCTTTCTTCTGGCTTACTATTGTTATCAAATAACGTGTGGCAACTTGCCCCATTTATTTTGTGCCAACTTGCCCATCCCTACCATTTGGTACAAAAACGATTACCAGTCTGCACCAAGAAGCCTTGAATTAATCATTTTAATGCTATAGAATCTTTAAACCATAAGGAAAACTATGCTAAAATTGAAAACTAATCTTTATGAATGTATAGATGTTATAGCAAATAACAGAAAGATTAGAATATTTACTTACTACCATCAAAATCAAACATTATAAAGTCACGTTGAGTATGCCAACTTACCCCTGTAGCCAACTAGCCCCGGACTCCCCTACTATAATTGAAGTCAGTTGCTTGTTTGACAAAATAATAATATGACTGAATTATTATGGGCCTACAGATGACTGTTATTTATATGAAACAAATGAATTATTTTTGTGTTAGATCAGCCATCGTCAACCGGGTTCCGTGGAACCTTAGGGTTCTGTGAACGATCGCCAGGTGTTCCGTAAAAATTCATGTTTTATTTAATTATTTGTTATTTATAAGTATATATTTTTCGTTAAACATGGCGTAAGAAATCATAGTCCTATAATCTATTTTATCGTAACATATCGTCCGAGATTTTTTCCCTCTTTTACTAAAGGTAATTAATACAAATGCTTACACACACACACACACACACACACACACACACACACACACATATATATATATATATATATATGTGTGTGTGTGTGTGTGTGTGTGTGTGTTGTGTTGTATTGGGGTTCCTGGATGAGGAAAGTTGTCTCAGGGTTCCTCAAAGTGTCAAAGGTTGGGAAACACTGTGTTAGATAAATACAAAGGATATAGAAAGGATAAAAATATTTATTAAATATATCATGATATGTATAATACGGGTCAATAGTAGCCCACTATACTAATCTAGACATTCATTATCAGGGCTTGCCCTTCCCCCTGCCCACCTGTTAGGGTGTGTCTGTCAGGGGAAACCACCCACTAAAATGTCTGTCATTACCATCACAGCATTCTAGGATATGAAGTGCTATTGTAGTACAAATTTTACTTGGTGTCTCCGATGTTGGATGGAGATCCTGTCTCCCCCTCCCCTTCCCCTTTCCCCCCCACTCGTTGTGGGGTGTCTCTCAGGGGGTAACTACCCACTAAAATGTCTGGTATAACCACCACAGTACTCTAGGATGTGCAGAACTATTGTAGTACAGCTTTTACTTGGTATCTCCATGTTAGATGCAGATCCTGTCTCCCCCTCCCCCTCCCCACTCGTTGTGGGGTGTCTGTCAGGGGATAACCACCCACTAAAATGTCTGGCATTACCATCACAGCATTCTAGGATGTGCAGTGCAATTGTAGTACATATTTTACTTGGTATCTCCAATGCTGGATGCAGATCCTGCCTCCCCCTCCCCCTCCCCACTCGTTGTGGGGCGTCTGTCAGGGGGTAACCACCCACTAAAACGTCTGTCATTACCACCACAGTATTCTGGGATGTGCAGTGCTATTGTCGTGTAAATTTTACTCGGTATCTCCTAAGTTGGATCTAGATCCAATTAACCCCCCCTTTTCAGTGCGTCTGTCAGGGGGAACCCACCCTCCAAAATGTCTGTCACTGGTCATTCTATAATCAGTAGAGTCTGCAGATATATTATATATTAGTTTCATCTGGTATCTCATATATTGGATCTAGACCCAAAATCTAACGAGCAATTAGTGGTGCTTGTTAAGTAAGTCACCCATATATTTTCGGCAGACGGTCAGTTTCACAGTTTACAAGTCTACTCCTAAATACCGGTAGGGGTTACAGTCGGTATCTCGTTCGTTGTATCTCAACGGTCCGGGCTGCCGGTCTAGTAGTGTGTTTTGACGCTGAAGTTGATAATCCCTCTGGATTCTGCAAAATGGGAGAACTGGAGAAATCTGAGAAGCTTAGTAGTGATGCTTGCGTTTTTTATTTAATTCAGCTTTGCAAATTTAACTTGATAATGAAATTCAACAAATAATTAAATGAAATGTTCAATTTACAGGTGGCCACTGTTGGTGATGTCGAACACTACGCTTAGAGCTGCTGGTGACAGTGTTCGGTTCCTTACCGCCACGATGAACTGTAAACGTTAGATTGAAGAACTGAAGTCTGTTATCAGGGTTTATGATTTCTCCTCCCATATGGACTTCAAACAATCGTTTAAACACTTTAATATTACTGTGACAATAGGTGGCAGTTATAACAACCGTTTGTTATTTATTTGTTCTTCGGACTATTCATAATGTTATTCACAAGGTCTGGAAAATATTCGCAGAAGAGCTATAATCTCTCATGTTGGATTGTCTACTTAATAGACCCATTTGATTATTGTAATTTGTTTATTACGTTGACAAATTAGTTATTCATCCACCTATCAATTCAAAGTTTTTATATTTTTTCAATTTAAAGTTTTTATATTTTTTCAATTTAATCCAATTTTTGCATAGATCTGACGACATGCAGTTATGGCCAGTGATAAAGTAATATCAGATCTATAAAGGCAGAATGGTCATATGCTCTACACAATGTCCAACACTAACTTATATTTCAATGTCTCATCTCTCATTTTCACTTATTTTTTATTTTTTGGTCAGGAAACTTTAGTAAAAATCCATATTCATTTGTGTAGCCTAACATTTATTATATCTTTCTAAAACATACAATAAATAGATCGGTATTAAAAGTACAAATAATAAAACCGAGCAGGTTTTGATCGCTTTAATTAGAGTTATTTTTACATCTAATATCAAATATAGTAAATCAAATAATTACGACAATTCCTTCCTATTCACAAACGCGCCCGGTCTACAATTAATTTTTGTAATTCACAATTAAATCAAAACGCCAGCCGGCGTCTGGTCGGCCTTCGAAGTGACAGTTTTTCTGTTGGTGCTGTTTCTTCCTCCTGTTCCTCCTCCTCCTTCGGCGGGGAGAAGGTTGGCGACGGAGGCGGCGGCAGAGCAGCCAGGAAGTCCACAAGGCTGAAGGCTCCTCGTCCCTTGTCAGCCCCAAGATGCTCGAGTCTCCCTCTTTTCTGCCGAAGTCTCTCGGCTTCCTCTTCGGCCAAAGTCTGCCTCGGCCTCTTCGCCCTTCGTCTCACGTCCTCCCTCCAGTCGGAGACGCTGCCGAAAATAACAACAACAACTATCAGACGATGAAGGGAAAAGTAAATAATAAAATAGGTAAATGAAACAAATCTCGTGACTATGTTAGGCCTATGAAATTTGTTACTCCCTCAAAGATTGTTTGCAATAATATGGAGCAGTTTGTCTCAATGAATGTATCAGTAACCACTAAGAAAGAAGAGGTCTATATTTTATAAAATTAAATAATTCACTTAATGAATAAATTGCAATGAATTGCTAAGACCCCATGCACTGTAATATTTTTTACTATAGTACTAGAGTCTTAAAACCGAAATTAAAAAAAATCCGAAATTTACCTTGTTGTACGCACTCCATAATATATTTCCTAAGTCGAACTCTGAGAGTAATCCTGTAGAAGGAGACGGGAGACCGTATATGGTGACACCAAGTGAGCAGAGGTAAAGACTTCATAAGAATTTCATCGGCCATCGAGGTTTTATACCAACACTCAGCCCTTGAGGCCACTTTCTCTTCCTTTGGATGTCCTTTTCTTAATGGAAGCTCAATCCCAAAGGTCATTACTCTCAGTGAATTCTGAATGCCATAAAAAGGCGGTAGACCCAACGTGATAATCCTTTCGCAAAATCTACGTAGCTGACCAAGGCTTCTCCCCCTAAACCTTAATTGCTCTGTTGACGGAATTGTTCTTGAAGGATTATTGTCTCCCTAGCGCACTTGGTCAAAATGAAACTGCAATGGAGTTTAGAGCTAATTTATCTTTTAGAAACTTTATCGTCATCAATGAAGATATTTGTGTATAAACTAAATAAAATTTAAATGTTAAGTATCACTCTTCATCCTTTAAGTGTAAATTCACATAGCTTTCAATAATTATTAGGCTCTTTTGTCTTTCTTTAATAAGTAGAGTATTTTCTTTTTCGTTTTTTCTTGGATCTTAACGCATGGAACTATAAACATGGAATGGACGTGCGTTTTATATGTATTAATGCTGATTGTCACTGTGCGGCGCCATAGTTAAGGGTGGAGATGACGCTGAATGAAGCTATAAGAACATCGTCTTGCAGACGACGTTATCTTAAGCATCTTCATGATGTACTACCTGGGAAAAAAATTCTTCAATTTTTAAACTATCCAGCAGTTCCTTATGTGAAATATGTAATATAGAGGGAAGTGCTATTCACCTTTATTTTTGTAAAAGAACTGAACCAGTTTTCAAATGGCTGAGAAGTGTACTTAAAAATATTTGTAATTTTGAGCCGGAGAACAATATGAAATTTTTATATTTTGACTTAATACCAAAGATAATTGTAGGAGGAATGTGTGTATATTTTTATTGTATTCTTACATATATACGATATGGTTTACTAGAAATTATTTGGATGTGGTTGCAAATGATATCATAAGGTTACTTATTAATAATTTCAATAATTACAGGAGAGATTTATATTTAATACATGACAATAGAATAAGGAATAATTACGGTTCCTTTTTAGAAAAATTAGCTTTTTTAAAGGTTGGAACATTTTAATTATATATTTTTTCTGAAAAAATTAATAGTTTATAAAAGTTGCTAATTGTAAATAATTTTCATTTTGTTTATGTACAACTTTCACTATGTAAATGTACTCCTATGTATCTCAAGGTTGTAAGTCTTTAATAATAAAAAAAAAAGTACTCTGTCGTCCTAAATTTTCCACAGGTTTTAATAATTAAAAGCTCATTGGAAAGCTCTTGAAAATCCTTTTCAAATTCATATAATTAAGCGTGTAGACAATACGATGCTGCCGCGTTTTAAGTAAAGATATCTGATATTGATTTTACCTGGGTTAGCTTTTTTACTCTACTGTTCAAAGTTTTTTAATATAAACTTTTATAAATTTCTCTTCAGTTAAAAGC
The DNA here is from genome assembly GCF_015104395.2 of Macrobrachium nipponense. Taxonomy (NCBI): domain Eukaryota; kingdom Metazoa; phylum Arthropoda; class Malacostraca; order Decapoda; family Palaemonidae; genus Macrobrachium; species Macrobrachium nipponense. Next base: position 3,411,684 of record NC_087219.1, on the reverse strand, counting down.
CCCTGAAAAGCACTTTCCAATGAACCCAATGAAGCAAGTATATGCCTCATACAATAGAAATAATCATGCAATGTAGCCATGTGCTGAGACAGTGATTTCATGTCTTTGCCATGGGGTTGTGTAATAAATTTTACCACTAAAGCCTATTGAACCCCTTATATTTATTATCCTTCTAAGTGTCAGTCTTTAAACTCTAATTTGCATTTATGCGCTACTTAGGTCTTATCACCTTGGTATCCAGTCTGTGTCACCATGACACAATGGACTTGAATTGTAATTACGTTGCCTTATATCAGTCATTATTACAAAAAGAAACACATCTGTTGATATAATTTACTTTTAATCATCACTCATTAATGTCAGTCTTGGTATCTTCCGAGGATCCCAAGGTCTATAAAGGCTGGTATGTCGCCCTTGAAGGTGGCTTCCACTTCAAGGTTTCCTCTTCTGTCTTGTCCTTTTCATTATTTTTTGTACACCGTGTAGCAGTCGTTAAGCCTGGCATTTGCAAAATCGGTTCCATGGCGATGTACTTCGGGACTTTGCAAATCATCCCCTTCGGCATCTTTGCAGCTGGGTCCAACAGGAAGCACGAGGGATCCTTCTTCAAGAGCTCTGCAGACTGCTCTGAATTTCGGAAGTGCTGGAAAGTCGATGTTGCTGGTCATAAGAGGTGCTGCAGATGTCGAGGGGTTTGAAAAGTTGATAACGCTTTTTTCCCGCTTCTTATGGACTTTCTGGAAGCCCTGTTCGTCGAGGGAGGGCGGGTCCACCTGCTGGGGGCCAGGAGACGTCGGTCGCTCCTCTGCCATCGTCGAGAAATAATATGTGACAGCCTCAGTAGACTGCCGACAAAGTAAACCGCAAGCGAGTCTTCTATAATAACTGAAAATTATTACGCAAGACGACTGTGACTGACCCAAACTTCTAATTCTGCTCTGGGTGTGTCCGATGAGAGGAGCCCTGAATAGTCCTGTTATTAGACCCAGACCTAGACCTATACAGTGCGTCACAATGGACAGCTGCAGCCTAGCTAATGAAGGTGAATTAGTAAGAATCTATTAAGAAGGACCAATTCTTTTTTGTTTAACTAATGTTAATGGATAATGTGCAGCTAAGTTTAGAAGTTATTACGGTTTTGTTAGGATGTTCTGGGTTTTCTGTTCCCTCGGCATAACTCAGACACTTACAGAGAGAATCTGCTGTAAATGGTATTATTTTTTTCATAATGTATCCATATGTGATTTATTGCCAGTTTCATGAATTACCACAATGTGGTCGTGGAATGATTAATGTGACGCTCATAGGAATAAGGCTGAGTGATGTAGCAGTTCCTTTCCTTACAATTGCATAATGTATAAAATTCTTTTGAAATATGTTTCACTTGTGACGTCATAAGGAATGACTATCATTTTTCAGTGGCATTGTCAGTCATGTTTAGTGAAATGTTTTGGATTAGGATTAGCATGCTTCAAAAAAGGGTTAGTTGACCAATATTTGTTTAAAAACATACCTTTAGATGAATGTTTATAAAGATTACCTGAATTAAATTAATCCTCACTCATGGATTAGGATTTTAACTTTTTATTTGTAAACCCTTAACATAATCGTAAGTTTACAACCTCATATATTTTAGAGGAATTAGTGAAACCTGCTGTCAATTATTTTTTATATTGATCTCACATAAATTTTGAGAGAGAGAGAAATTCCTTGATTAATTCTATATAGGCTAGCGCTTGCATATATCTGTAGTACTTTGCCCCCCCCCCCCACCCCCCCCCCTCTCTCTCTCTCTCTCTCCTCTCTCTCTTCTCTCTCTCTCTCTCTCTCTTCTCGTCTCTCTCTCCTCTCTCATCTCTCTCTCTCTCCTCTCTCTCTCTCGTGTGTTGCCCTGTATATGCCAAAAACTGTTTGTTTCAACCGACTCAGTAGGCGTATACCAACACGTTTTTGTACAAGTGCACAACGAAATAACTTGGGTATTATGTAATTGATAACCTATAGCATCTGAACGTACTTTCAGTCATATATATGATGGATATGAAGCAAATAGAACTATATCAATCTTTTAATTGACTTGACAAGGAAACAAGATATTGAATTGTAATAATAAATCAAATTGGGGAAGCAATTCGAAGAAATATACAGAATACACTGCAAGTTATAGAAATATGGGTGATATTTTTATATGTTTACATGCTTGTAACCTTATAGACACATTTTAGGGTTATTACGAAAAATTCCTTCGTTCTCAGTTTTATTTAGATATTGTCATATCACCATAATCTTATAGATTTCCATTACAGTTGTTATAGAAACTTGCTTTGTCAGCTTTATTCAACATTATTGTAATTATATATATCTATATTATGCAGGAGTTAGGCCTACGTAGTGGCGGGATTACAAGCTGAAAAAACTAGCGGGCAAAATCTCCCCCACATAAACTTAACCGGTCCAGCTGCCAAACTCACCCTCAGTCACACTTTCTTCTTTACACTACGGAATACACGCAGGAAATCGACTTACCTACACAGAAAAAATAAATAGATAAATAAAAACACACACACAAACACATGTACTCGCCCAACTCCAGATACTCCGGGCTCTGCTGTTATGTCTGCCGGTCGAGGTCGCTGAGATGCCAACAGCATCAAAGATAACAACCAAGAACCACAACCCAACAACAAAACACCCATGGACCACAACACAACAACAAGCAAGGAATACAACCACAACTCAACAACACAACAAACAAACAACACCAAAGGACCACAACTCAACAACACCGCAATACAACAAGGAACACAACCACAACTCAACAACAAAAAAAGAATTACAACCACAACAAAAGACCATTGCACAATCACCAACGAACCACACCAAGAACCACAACAGCTCCCCAACAACAACAACAACCCCCAACTATAACAACTCACATTTAACTCAACAATAACTCACAAGCACAACAAATCCAACAGCACAGGCACAACCACTCTGAGCAAGCAACATCAAACTCAGCAACAACCAAACAACAAACCAATAACACACAACTTAAATGACTTTCAATGCCACCAACACTATTCACAGACCGCTGCCAACACTAAAGACTGACCACAGACTGACTGAAAACACAGAACTCTAACAGCTGCACCAGCAGACAACCCAAAACTCACCAACAGCCAATTCAACTGCTAACTATCCAACCACCAATTACCCTCTCTCTCTCTCTCTCTCTCTCTCTCTCTCTCTCTCTCTCTCTCTCTCACACACACACAACGTTGTCAAATGGAACTCCATCACTCCTCCATAACATTACACTAGAAAGAAGAAGGGAAGACGAGGAAACCTCCAACGCGTCGGGAACACAGCATCCCAGATCTTAGTACTAAGTATCTTGCTTACTCCCCAATTACTCCAGACTATCACAACAACAGACTCCCTGCTCTCGTTCACTCCCTTATTACTCTAATCTGCTGCCCTGAAGGAGACAAAGTCTGGAGGGAGGAACTGCAACGGGTCAGGAGCAGGGCCGGATCCACAGCTGTGGGAAACCCAGGGCACATCATTTGTGGGGGCCCTACATCCAGTTGATTTATTTATTTTATTTTATTTTCTTCTTATTATTATTATTATTTTTAGTAATATGCAGGGGCGAGTACAGTAAGCACTTTCCACCTGGGCAATTCTGGGTTATACTGAGGACTATTATTGACAAAAAATGAAGAACTCTTAGTATTCAGATTAAGTAGGTATTATAGAATATATAGTCTCCATATATAGGAAGTATCGTCGCTTAGGAAACACCAAGGAAACTTATACATTATTATTATTTAACTAATTTACGGATACAGAGCAGGTTTACGTACTTTCTGACAGGAAAAAGTTGTAATTATTGTCTGAAAATCCATTTCCCGAGGAATATCACTTTCAATACTCATTATAGCCAACCATGAAAGACGACTCTGGCTCATTGACGTTCTCAGTCGGTTTTTAATTATTTTCATCTTGAAAACTGACCTTTCACCACTACAACTGGACACCATTAATACTAAGATTCTCAACAAGATTTCAACATTACGAAAAGTTGCCTGTAAGCCACTGTCAAGGAGAATTTTGTAGAAGTGAGTTCTTTTGGAATTTTTTCATGGACTTCTCTCTCGAGTTTCGCCAATTCAACAAAATGAACGAGGTGACCTAGGCTCTAGGTCACCTTTGTAAAACTCACAAGACTAACTGCGGCTGAATTGATCTCATCAGCATCCATATCTTCTAGGCGATTGAGGAATCCAAAGCGCTCACATACAACATCATAAGCAGCTATTCTGTCACTCAGAGATTTAACAATTTGGTCAATAACTGAAAGGAAACTGTTTGCAAGAAACTTAACATTGGGACCCACCTGGGCATTCTCTGCTTTACCATGATCAAGTGGATTAAGAAGCACGTCCTTCACACAATGGCGAACTTCAGTCTACTCTTCTGCTCCAGAAAGTCTGATTTCAGCTGCTTCATACTCCTCATATTTTTCTCTTTTTGTTTCAATAAATGTTTTCAAAAGACTTAGTGCTTTCACTGCAGCACTGAGAACCATTTTAGGATCTTGTAGAATATGGTTTGTTGCATTAAATCTTTCTAGGATGTCATTCCAAAATGTAGCATAATTGGCTATTTCTAATTTACCCTTTTTTTCATATAAATTACACGCTTCATTCCGAGCCACAGCCTAGTTTTCCTAATCAGTCATTATGTCATAAAGAGCCTCTCTCATCTCTCTGTAACTGTGCACTGGAGCCTTTGTTGCATCTGCTCTGCAAGACCAACGAGTTTCATTTAGTCGCTTGGGAACATACAACTGCTTATCAGCTGTTGTTAATTTTTCTTTGAGCGTAGCACAGCATGCCGTGGATGCTGTGAAAAACACATAAATTTGTTGAACAAAGTCAAAGTAGTGAATAGCTGCAGAGCATGTATTACCTGCTGCCTTTCCCACTGAACTAAGGGAATTTCCAAAGCATGGCACAAACTCTGATAATGAATTCTAGTCCTTGATGAGGGCTTGCATTCCTTTATACTTCCCGCTCATATGAGCAGCATTATGATAGGACTGCCCTCTGCATTCAATATTGTGGCCCTCTAAAAACTGAAACAGGGCTTTGACCATATCAGAACCATTGTGACCTCGATTGTCCATGAATGTCAGGAACCTTTCTTTTGGTAATGTTTTTTTCATATATTTATAGCGTATGACTAAAGTTAGTCGATCAATGTGACCCTCATCTGGGGTTGAGTCAAGAGACATAGAATAATATTTTGACTTCTTGATTCTTGATATTATTTCTTGCAGTACATGTTCGCCCATATTCCAATTACTTCTTCACAAATTGTAGAGAAGAGATAATGTGTGTGACCTCGTCCTTTATTTGCATGCAGTTTGATGTGAGTTGCAAGAAATGGATCATACTCTGGTAGGGGTTCCAGTATACCAAGAAAATTCCCACTTGACGGAGAACCAATCAGTCCATCTGTGCCTCTGAATGCTAGTCCTCACTCCGCGATAAATTTAATTGTACTTACAATACGTGTAAGAAGTTTACATCGGTATTCTTGCAATTGAGCTACTGATTTGGTAATTCTTGATCTATTCAGCCATGTTCTTTCCATAGTTTGGCTTCAGTAATGATGTGGCACTTTGATTTCTCGTGATCAGCTATCCTGTCATTTTCATGCTTCGTCACAAAATCCATCAGTGGCTCATTTGCCTTTTTCAGATCCTGAATTAACAACCTTACAGGCAAAACAATAAACTTTGCCAGTTGTTGGAGAGAAACAGAGCCATGAACGATTAGTTATTTCATTATTCTGTGTTTTCCTCTGAGACAAACTTCGTGAACATTTATGTGAGTAATGAATTCCACTCTTCCCTTTCACCTGATCTTCGAGTTTTGAAACTTTTTCCGGTAACTGTTCATCACAATGTTGTAATTCACTTGATTCCTTCTTTGCCGAAAAAGTTATCATTTCTTCTGTAGATGACCCAGGTCACAAACCAATATTCTGAAAACCTTGATTTTTCATACTGACCTTTTCCATAGCAACATCTTCCTGTACGTCCTTATGTTCATGTTCACCCTGGAAAATTGTGTCGACTTCATACACTAGTGTAGAGCTACTTGAAAATATATCCAAAGGCTCTGCCTTTTCTGAAGATGGTATTTCAGTTTCTATAATTAATTTACTTGTTGGTGCCTCTTCTGACGGATCTGAAGAATTTTCAACAGGCTGTTTTATGGCAGCAAGGTTGAAGTAGGTGCTTATTAGGGGTACTTTTGACATTGCTTCAAGACGTTTTTTGTCACGTGCTTGAGACATTTTGCGTTTCTTTGCACCACTTTCGTATATACGAGGAATCTTATGTCTGTCTCGCACAAAATAAAATTAAACTTCACATGCCTTTGTAATCACTGGATTCACCAAACGTCGGACTTGACTGACAACAAGAAATAACAATAAACAAAAGCACTACACATAGTGTGAGCTGACTGTATTTCTTTACAAATTTTCAACTTTCATTAAAGAGACTACTTCTTACTCTCCTTCTGCTTTCTTAATTAAAATAACAGTTACTCCTTCCAATTTATGTATTTCTAAACTTCTAAACAATTATCAGTACAATAGTTCTATTAGCCTAATTAGTGGTCTAATAGAATAATTGATAACATGAACAAATTCATATATCTTTACCAATACATTTCTTTTTTATTTAAGGGAAAGAAAATACAAGATGAAGCGAGGAAAGAAATTAAAACTAGGGATTAAAAATGAAAAGATAACAGAAAACAAAAGGTCACTAAGTTGGTAAAAAGAAAATGAAAACCCAAAAAGTGAAAAAATGTATAATGGGTCATGGAAATCCCCTAATTATGTGGGGGCCCTGGGGCTATAGCCCCTGTTGCCCTCCCTTTAATCCAGCCCTGGTCAAGAGGCTCCTTTTTCAATAAAATGTTGAGTTTCTGTCAAGGTTTTATTGTCCCGATGCTCTGAGCAATTTTATTGTCGATGCTGCTGACCGTTGGAGGAAAGGTTTAAAAAAAATAGAACAGAACGAAAATGCTACAACATACAGGTTTTATTTATGGGAAAAGTAAACAAGATTAAATAGGAGAGAGAAAAATTTACCCTATACCTGTAACGTCCAGTAAGTCTAGTTCCTCCCACGGAGCAATTGAAATTTGTACGGAGGAGCAGTTGCCAGACTCCCAGGTTTTGAGGATGATTATCTTAAGGTTAGGATACCTGTTATAAATGTAGCTCTGCTCCCTTTCCACGGTATTTATGATGTCCATTAATTGATGGATTGTGAGTTATCTGGTGTCACAACTACCAGGGTCACTTACGCCGAATAAGTGATCTTGAGGGTGAATGTATCACTAACCGCAGCGTCAGGAAAAAAATAAAGCATTGAAATATATCTAATATGATATACAATGGTTTTATGGAACATATTTTATTATCTTCTCCATACGTGTGTATTGTATACTGTCAGTCATTGCCGATTGGTAACTTGTTACTCTTATTTTCATTTATTTTTTGGTTAGGCAACTTAAGTAAAAATCTATATTCATTTGTGTAACATATATCATATCTTTCTAAAACATACATAATTAAATTACAATTAAATCAAAACGCCAGCTGGCGTCTGGTCGGCCTACGAAGTGACTGTTTTTCTGTTGGTGCGGTTTCTTCCTGCTGTTCATCCTCCTCCTTCGGCGGGGAGAGGGTTGGCGGCGGAGGCGGCGGCAGAGCAGCCAGAAAGTCGACAAGCCTGAAGGCTCCTCGTCCCTTGTCGGCCCAAAGATGCTAGTCTCTCCCTCTTTTAGACCGAAGTCTCTCTGCTTCCTCTTCGGCCAAAGTCTGCCTCTGCCTCTTCGCCCTTCGTCTCACGTCCTTCCTCCAGCCGGAGACGCCGCCGACGGTTTGCACGGGAGCTTTTGGTAGGCAGGTCATGACAGTCCTCCACCAGCATCACTCCTCCACCAACTGCTGCTGCTGGAAAATAACACCAATTATTAGGCGATGAAGGGAAACGTAAACAGATAATAAAATAGGCAAATGAAACATCTCTTGACTATGTAAGGCCCCTCTAAACTGTTGGGGAAGCTGAAAGGAGAACTCGGTAACCTTCAGCGAGCTCCGCTCAAACCCCAGCATAAGTTCTGGGAACTAAAAGTTGTGCTACTTCCTCGCTTCCTTCACGCAACTGTCCATGGCCGCCTTAAGGGTTACCATCTGCAGGCTATGGACAGGGAGGCGAGGAAGTTTGTGAGAAATGCACTCCATCTTCCCAAGGATACTTCAATCGCTGGCTTTCATGCGTAATGTTACATTCATTTAGCAGGACTAAGTAGGTACAAGTGAATCGGAACTTTTGAGACTAATATAAAGCAACAGAAACTCCAGGGTAATAACGGTTTTCACAGTAGTGAAAGACTTGATGCATATTTAAAGTCATTGTACTTTACTTAACCAAGTCATTGTACTTTACTTAAAAGACATGATTCATCGGAAAGATGAGAGAGATAGTAGGGTAGGTGTTTGTGTGTGTGAAACAAAAAAGAATCCCTTATACTACTACTATTACTACTACTACCAACATCTGAATCTTCAATCCTAAAGTATATGGGCGGGGTGTCTAGTAAAGAAAATCATACACCAGTATAAATGAGTGGGAGGGTCTTCGGTGATGACGTTTCACTAGCCTCCCACCGGGTGCTTACTAAATTTAGCCAAGTTTCCCTTGAAATTTCAGTGATTTACTCCGATAAGTGCCTTAATTATCAACATTAGATATCGGTGCATATTGTTGCCAATTAGTCCGTGGCTTTAAATAGTTATTTCTGAAATAAGATTCACATCAGAGGCTTTGGAAGGATTTTTTCGACGAAAACGTATTAGACACGGCCCCGAAATGCACATTAGTTCAATGCAATAGGGAACTGACAGAAGAATCTGAAGATGAAAAAAAAAGAAAGAAAAAAAAAACCACAGAAGGTGGAGGAGAGAATCTTCATAATTATATTCATCGTAATGAACCTCAACCATTATACTATTAAGAAATGTCTGTGAAAATGTAATATGTAGAATTTACTATAAATATATCGCAAAATAATTAGGAGGTTAATATTAACATTAAAATCTGTACAATTCACCATGCTAACATAATGTAAGATTATAATTGTAATAGATTAGTATCAAGGCCATAGAGTAATTGTACCATTAACCAAATAAAATTGTGGATAAACCAAACTTTATATTACTCTTATTAATACTTAACTTTCTACATTATTCCCTACCATGGTTAGCTAACTAACTACCCTCTCTCTTCTTTCCCCCCATCTTACCTATCAGCTAAAAATAAAAATAAATAAATACCCGAATTAATTTGACAAAGCCCGACATTTACAAAGCCTTGATTTATTTATAAAACCTAACGCATTACGTTTGCCCTAAACACTGTTTGTATCGTGAACAGAATTAGTATTAAAGTAACTACATCGATTACAGCATTCACTTTTAATTTTGAAAAATATTACTATTACCGATAAAACAGTATAAACATAAAAACACTTACTGGAACATAAAACACAACGCTCACAGTCGAAACTGGTACCGGGACCTTTCCGGGTCCTCTCAGGTCAAAAGGTAAAGCAAATACCTCAAGGATACAATACAGGAGTCAGGACCACACAGTTAATCCAATGATCCCACGGTCACTCAGCATGGGACCTCCCCAGGAGGATAGATTTCCTTGGAAACTCACAGGGTAATGACCCCGACCGCTCAACCTAACGTCGAAGTCGCCTCAAGAACCCCGATGCCCACTTAACGACCCATTAAGACTGACCACCGACAGATGCTTGTTACGAACTTTAAACTTACTTACTTATTCACTTGTTACAACTGTAGTTCTGGACAATGTGATTGTAACACGACAGACTAAACATAATATTCAATGTAACACTAATTGTCGTCCCTTTGTGCTATTGTAACACTGAAATCATCGAATACTACTTTTCAGTAAAAAGGATATTGATTTTTATTCTAATTTCGTTCTGTCCGTAATCAATAAAAAAAAATATTATTGTAGGTATATAATTTTGTAATATTTTGGTATTATCCTACTTATTATGTAAATTAAGTGTAATATTTTTCTTATTAAACATAAAAAAATACTACTTTTCCTGATGGAGAATCAAGTTGAAAGCTTTTTTTTTCCAGAACTTTATTAGTAAAATCTGGAAATGTCTGTTTCAAAGCACATTAAATATTTAGTGACTATTTTATTTACAATAATTCATAGAATGTTGCCGGATATATATGAATATAGACTAATTTGTGACAACATTTTTTTTTTTTCTAAGATACTCCAAGTTACCAATCTGCAATGACTGGAGCATACAATGCATACGTATGGAAAAGCTCATTCAGTATCTGTTCCATAATATAATTGTCTGTTATATAAGGCATATTTCAATTTTTTTTTTTTTTTTTTTTTTTTTTTTTTTTTTTTTTTGACTCTTTAGGTGCGGTTAGCGATACATTCACCCTCAAGATCAGTCTGCCTTCAGGAGTCCTATTCTTAATGCACATTATTCGGCGTCAGTGACCCTGGTAGTTGTGAGGCCAGATAACTCACAATCAATCAATTATTGCAAATATTAAGTCCCTGGGAAAGGGGGCAGGGCTACATTTATAACAGGTATCCTAACCGTATGATAATTTCTTCCTTAAAACCTGGGAGTCTGGCAACTGCTCCTCCGTACAAATTTGAATTGCTCCTTGGGAGGAACTAGACCTACTGGACGTTACAGGTATACAGTAATTTTTTTATCTCTCCTATATAATCTTCTTTACTGTTCCCCTAAATATAACCTGTATGCTGTAGCATTTCCGTTCTGTTCTATTCGTTTTAAACCTTTCCTCCAACGGTCAGCAGCATCGACAATAAAATTGCTCAGAGCATAGGGACAATAAAACCTTGACAGAAACTCCATATTTTATTGAAAAAGACGCCTCCTGACCCGTTGCAGTTCTTCCCTCCAGACTTTGTCTCCTTCAGGGCAGCAGGTTGGAGTAATAAGGGAGTGAACGAGAGCCGGTAGTCTGTTGTAGTGATAGTCTGGAGTAATTGGGGAGTAGGTTGGATAGTAAGTCGTACTAGGAGCTGGGATGCTGGGTTCCCGGCGCGTTGGAGGTTTCCTCGTCTTGCCTTCTACTTTCTGGTGTAATGTAGGCCTAACTCCTTCATAATAAAAATATATATAATTACAATAATGTTGAAAAAAGCTGACAAAGTAAGTTTCTATAACAACTGTAATGGAAATCTATAAGATTATGGTGATATGACAATATCTATATAAAACTGAGGACGAAGGAATTTTTCAGAATTCCCCTAAAATGTGTCTATAAGGTTACGAGTATGTAAAAATATAAATAAATTTGCCATATTTCTTTAACTTGCAATGTATTCTGTATATTTCTTCGAATTTTTTTCCCAATTAGATTTATTATTGTAGTTCAATATCTTGTTTCGTTGTCGAGTCACTTAAACGATTAATATAGGCTTATTTACTTCATATACATCATATATATGACTGAGAGAACGTTTAGATGCTATAGGTTATCAATTACCTAATACCCAAGTTATTTTGTTGTACACGTTGACAAAAACGTGTTGTTATAGGCCCACTGAGTCGGTCGAAACAAAGTTTTTGGCATACATAGGACAATATACGATAGAGAGAGAGAGAGAGAGAGAGAGAGAGAGAGAGAGAGAGAGAGAGAGAGAGAGAGAGAAATTACATTCAAACCAAAACTCCGTCAGCAGCTCCTGTTTTGCATGTCGAGACAAGAACTCAAACAGAAGAGTTCACAGTCCCACGGAGGGACATTAATTAAAACAAAGACCTAAACGACACCTGAGTGATGATGGCGAAACTCAGACCGACGTCATTCTCGTGGGAGACTTCAATACAATAAGTTCCTGCTACTTACGATGAATTCCATTCATTTAAATATAGCTCTTAACTGTAACATTGGATATGAAGAACAACTGCTAGCTGCAATCCTTCACGAAGTCCAGGATGTAGAGATTAGTCTCCCAGATGATATCCTCGCACCGAGATATCACTACAAAACTCCACCGCCAGTTAATTGTTAACTACTTAGTTGGCAATTAATTTATTTTTCTTCTACTTACCAACCTTCCTTTCCCCTCCGTTTTCGGCCGCCTCACGTCTAACGACCGACTTGTCTTCAACTGTCACTCAACTACAGCTTAAGCTGTTGCTAAATTTTGTTTGGCAGTTTCTAATTTTTCGTTTTTCTATCATCGATCTCTACCACTAACGATCGGTGCTTTTTTTCTGTATTCGAGTAATGAAATGTGGTACCAGACCTCCATAGAGTTATGAACCCTTTTTTCCGTTTTTCTACGACGATAACTTTTCCGACTTCCTTACTGGCTATCTCTGACTCGCCAGACTCGCTACTATCGATCTTTATCTCCAACTGATGGGTACCTTAGGGTTTAAAAGGGTTTGCTTGTAACCTCACATGTTCATCTTTTCTTTCACTTTTGCAAATGATATCATGTCGCCTGCATATTCCATTGATATCATAGTAAAGGCTCACCACAAACCCTTAAATTCACCTTTCCATCTGCAAAATATTCATGATCTATTGGCTACTCTGTGAGCAAGTGCCCATGCTGGCATAAGGCCAGCTTAATCTCAAACAACAACAACAACAGTCACAGTCCTTTATTCGTCAGAGAATCGAAAGTCAGCTGCCGTGTTCATTGAAGGTTCATTGTTGTTCCTAGTTGTCGGTGTTTATGATTAACCTGGCGCTATGCCTAGCACGGGCTCTTGTTCATTAAGCTGCCCTCAAAATCCTCGTATTCCGGAGAGCATTTCAGTTTCACCACCACCACGAAGGCGTGGCGTTTAAATATCTGCCCTGATGCCAATTTTACAAAAAGGACAACTTTATACGTGTGACAGACCGTTGATTGAATGTCTTTGAGACAAACCCTGAGGTCATATTTAGAAGATTATAGGGGTCGTTTTTCATTTCCAGGAATTTTAATCCCCTTCTTATTCCGCCCTGCTATCTCTCTCTCTCTCTCATCTCCTCTCTCCTCTCTCTCTCGCATCTCTCTCTCTCTCTCTCTCTCTCTCTCTCTTTTCTAAATCTTACAGCTATTTTCTTATTTTAACATTTTAATTATTTTGTCAGTACTTGTAAATGTACATTTATCATTATTACTAAAATAAATTCGATATTTGAAGGTAGTTGATGAATGCTATAGAATTAGGAGATATATTTCTTGTTCATTTTCCGAATTACGAATTAAAAAAACATTGATCTTTGTCGCCTATATATTACTTATTATCTATAACGTGGAGTGTCGTCCTTCTTAAGATTCCAATCAATTATCTTGTCAGAGAGAGAGAGAGAGAGAGAGAGAGAGAGAGATTAAGGAACCAAGATATCTGTAGAAAGAGGAAAGGCCTCCAAATATACCGTGACCACCGGAAGTGCCCCTTGGAGACAGTTTTTAGATGCTTACCAATGGCTTTAAACGCACGAGGATCTGATTGAATTATATGCCATGCTGATAGAAGATCTGATTCCGTTTTTTATTGAAAATAAATAAATAGATTAATAAATAGGTCAATAAATAAATAAATGAATACACTTAAAACTAAAACTTTTTCAGTCATGAACCTGTGTAATTTGTTTAGAATTCTGCGTAACGAAAAAGATGGTATTTGATGTCTGTAATGATAACAATTGTTTTCCTTCTCTGTTGATGCTATAGAATTGGCAGATATGCGGAGATCAACTGACGCGGAGAGCTCATTTCATTTTGGAATGACATGCTAGAACTTGATACCGGTTTGGAATGGGAATGAAACGCCTTAGAGGAGGAGCTATGGTCCCTCCTTGGTTCATTAGGAATGAATTATCGTGCGGATAGGATACCAGTTAAGTTTGCTTTCATTGGGCAAATAAGGATATCGACTCTCGATTCTTAAAAATAAATAAATAAATGAATAACTTTAAAACAACTTTATTTAAGAAACACATCTCATTATAATTAATGGTAGTTTCATGATAATTTTATCAGGAATAGAATATAATATGAAAATATAAATTAAGAAAGGCGATGATATAAATTAAGAAAGGCCATTGCAAAGGGTGGAGAGAGCTTTGTTATGGCGCCAGTGAAACAGACATCCTTTGGTGTAGATAAAACACTACTATGATGTGATTCGCCTGATTGTGGGCATTTACTTTGATTGACGCTACCACCGCGTAGCCAGACTCCACAGTCAGGCATTTCAGGGTAGAAGCATTCGCCAGAAATACAATAAACTTGTTCTCTTCCAGGGGCAGTAATACCCAGTGTTTCGAGTTCAGCTTTTGTACATTTAGCAAATTCTGTAATTTAGTGGTAAACCAGCCTGTATCATAGACTTAAAGTTATTATTATTAAATAAGACTGAGGTTAATAAGTGATCTGTAAATATAAATTATGTTCACAAGTGTTTCTTTTTGTAATAATGACTGATATAAGTCAACATAATTACAATTTAAATCCATTGTCTCAGGTGATAGGGTTAATCCCAAGGTGATAAGACCTACGTAGTGCATAAAATGTAAAGTAGAGTATAAAGACTTTGATACTTATAGGGATATTATATATAAAGGGTTCAACAGGCTTTAGTGGTAAAATGTATTAGACAACCCCATGGCAAAGACATGAAATCACTCAGTCTCAGCACATGGCTACATTGCATGATTATTTCTATTGTATGAGGCATATACGTGCTTCATTGGGTTCATTGGAAAGTGCTTTTCAAGAGCTTTTAACCGATGATAAATTTAACAAAATTTATAATAAACTTAGAAAAGTAGAGTAAAAAAGCGAACCCAGGTAAAATTAATATCTAGATATCTTTACTTAAAACGCTGCAGCATCGTATTTCCTACACGCTTAATTATCTGCATTTAAAAGGGATTTTCAAGAGCTTTCCAATGAGCCTTTAATTATTAAAGGCTGTGGAGAATTTAGGACGACAGAGTACTTTTTTTTTATTATTAAAGTGAGATACATAGGAGTAAATTTACATAGTGAAAGTTGTACATAAACAAAATGAAAATTATTTAAAATTAGAAAATTTTATAAACTATTCATTTTTTCAGAAAAAAATATAACTAATATAATTACAATAATGTTCTGATCTTTCAAAAAGCCAAATTTCTAAAAAGGAACCGTAATTGTTCTTTATCCTATTGTCATCTATTAAATATAAATCTCTCCTGTAATTATTGAAATTATTAATAAGTAACCTTATGATATCATTTGCAACCACATTCAAATCATTTCTAGTACACCATATCGTATATATATAAGAATACAATAAAAATATACACACATTCCTCCTACAATTATCTTTGGTATTGAAGTCAAAATATAAAAATTTCATATTGTTCTCCGGCTCAAAATTACAAATGTTTTCCAGTACACTTCTCAGCCATTTGAAAACTGGTTCAGTTCTTTTACAAAAATAAAAAAAGATCAATAGCACTTTCCTCTATATTACATATTTCACATAAGGAATTGCTGGATCAATTTAAAAAGTGAAGACGTTTTTTCACAGGCCGTCCGCAAGGCGATGTTGTAATAGCTTCATTCAACGTCATCTACATTTAACACGCATGTCCATTCCATGTTTATAGTTCCATGCGTTAAGATCTAAGAAAAAAGTAAAAAGAAACTACTTATTAAAGAAAGACAAACGAGCCTAATAATTATTGGAAGCTATGTGAATCATGAGAAAACCACAGTCCAAAAATATGAATTTACACTTAAAGGATGAAGAGTGATAGTTAACATTTATATTTTATTTAGTTTATACTCAAATATCTTTATTGATGATAATAACGTTTCTAAAAGACAAATTAGCTCTTAACTCCGTTGCTGAGAAGAGAAACAAAGCCAGGAAATACCAAATTGGATTCTAAAAGGTCAAGGAAGTGTATCCACAATCCATGTGTTTCATTTTGACCAAGTGCGCAAGGGAGACAATAATTCTCCAGGAATAATTCCGTCCACGGAGCAACTAAGGCTTAGGGGGAGAAGCCACGGTCAGCTTCCTAAGTTTTACGAAAGGATTATCATGTGGTCAATGTACCAGTTGGGTCTACCGCCTTTTTAGGGATTTAGAATACACTGAGAGTAATGACCTTTAGGATTGAGCTTCCATTAAGAAAAGGACATCCAAAGGAAGAGAAAGTGGCCTCAAGGGCTGAGTGTTGGTATAAAACCTCGATGGCCGATGAAATTCTTATGAAGTCTTGACCTCTGCTCACTTGGTGTCACCATATACGGTCTCCCGTCCCCTTCTACAGGATTACTCTCCGAGTTCGACTTAGGAAATATATTATGGAGTGCGTACAACAAGGTAAATTTCGGATTTTTTCTTTCGGTTTTAAGACTCTATAGTACTATAGTAAGAAATATTACAGTGCGTGTGGGTCTTAACAATTCATTGCAATTTATTCATTAAGTGAATATATTTTTTTCTAAATACAGACCTCGTGTTTCTTAAGGATTACTGATACCTCCATTGAAACAAAATGCTTCATATTATTGCAAACAATCTTGGATGGAGTAACTAATTTCATAGGCATAACATAGTCTCGAGATATGTTTCATTTGCCTATTTTATTATCTGTTTACTTTTTCCTTCATCGCCTAATAGTTGGTCTTATTTTCCAGCAGCAGCAGTTGGTGGAGGAGTGATGGTGGTGATGGTGGTGGTGGAGGACGTTGTCATGACCTGCCTACCGAAAGCTCCCGCGCAAACCGTCGGCGGCGTCTCCGACTGGAGGAAGGACGTGAGGCGAAGGGCGAAGAGGCCCAGGCAGACTTTGGCCGAAGAGGAAGCCGAGAGACTTCGGCAGAAAAGAGGGAGACTCGAGCATCTTGGGGCTGACAAGGGACGAGGAGCCTTCAGCCTTGTGGACTTCTTGGCTGCTCTGCCTCCGCCTCCGTCGCCAACCTTCTCCCCGCCGAAGGAGGAGGAGGAACAGGAGGAAGAAACGGCACCTACAGAAAAACAGTCACTTCGTAGGCCGATCAGACGCCGGTTGGCGTTTTGATTTAATTGTGAATTTCAAAAATTAATTGTAGACCGGGCGCGTTTGTGAATAGGAAGGAATTATCGTAATTATTTTATTTACTATTTATTTGATATTAGATGTAAAAATATATCGCTAATTAAAGTGATCAAAACCTGCTCGGTTTTATTATTTGTACTTAATACCGATTTATTTATTGTATGTTTTAGAAAGACATAATATATGTGTTACACAAATGAATATGGATTTTTACTTAAGTTTCCTGACCAAAAAATAAATGAAAATGAGAGATAAGACATTGAAATACAAATGAGAGTTGCACATTGTGTAGAGCATATGACTATTCTGCCTTTATAGATCTGATATTCCTTTATCACAAGCCATATCTATATGCCCGCATGTCGTCAGATCTATGCAAAAATTGTATTAAACTGAAAAAGATATAAAAACTTTGAACTGATAGGTGGATGAATAACTAATTTGTCTACGTAATAAATAAATTACAATATAGAATTAGCTATCACTATCAAGATCCAAATGGACCTTTAAGTAGAAAATCCCAAATAAGAGATTATAGCTCTTTTGTGAATATTTTCCATACCTTGTGAATAACATTATCAATATTCCGTAGAACAAATAAAGAACGAATGGTCGTTATAACTGCCATCTATTGTCACAGAAGTTTTTAGTTTTTAAACGGGTGTTTGAAGTCCATATGGGAGGAGAAATCATAAACCCTGAGTACAGACTTTAATTCTTCAGTCTAACGTTTACAGCTCACCATGGCGGTAAGGAACCGAATATGTCGCTTCAGTGTAGTGTTAAAACGTGAACTTTTAAAGGTCATTTCGAGTTTATGTCCGAGGAAATGCCATAGATTTTAATGGAGTATCATTTTTCAGCCTAGCTCCACACTAGTGCTAACTACAATTTATCAACAGTTAGGTTAGTAACCTAACATCTATATCCTCTGAAGCCATCACCCGAAACACATTCTATTCATTTAAGAGTTCAGGTTTCGTTATTCCTGTAGCTTCCAGAACAAACTGGTGGCATATTGGGATTAGAAAGTTTGAATTCTGTAGCGTGGGAAAATGCGCAACGGTTATGCCTAAATCCAGCGAGTTTGTGTGTGGTTGTTAAGTGCTCTGGAGTGAAGGATAATCCTTTACTGTGACTTTCAGGTATAAATACGAAATTGCAGATCATTTGTTGATTAAAAGAATAAAAATGATTACGCTTGTGCGCGGTATGTATGAATATGTTTAGTATTAAAACTTTTATAAGATATAGAAGGTGATGATTATATAAATAAAAGGAATTATAATAGAGTATTATAAATCTTACTGATCCTGTTTTGCCCGATTAATACGATACTAGTACAAGCTTCCGACAAATGCAAATTCAAATAGTGTATTGATATAGTATGATACATCAAAGAGAGCTTGTTAGCATGCTAACAGACCCACTCCAAAACTTCTCTAACAAGAGCATTTTTAACTATATTGTGCAGCTGATTCATTACAACCTTAAAGGGTCACAAAAATGACACACAAACTACAAGAATAATTTACACTTTAAAGCCTAATGTCAAATTTGATTTTTTTTTCAAAATTTCCTAATTGTCATTGTTTATTAGATAACTTACCATATCTGCAACATTAGTTATTTTGATATTCCGATACTCATCCATGTTATGTAAAAGAGTATGGGACTTTGGAATAGCGCACAGTTTACAAGGAATAACATCTTTCTTCAATACACTGCCAATAATAATAACCTTATTCTAAACGAAGCCTCATTATAATGAATGATATCCATTCACTTAAGCATACTTTTGTACATGTGCACAGCAAATTGCCTTAGCCATTATGTAATCGATAATATATAGCATCTGGACTTCTGTTCATATATTTGGTACGTATGAAGGAAATAATATCACAGATTTCCAATATATGGGGTTACTGTTTTTAAGGGCATTTTCTTTATATATTTACAGGAGCTACATTACACCAGAAAGAAGACGCCAAGTAGAGGAAACCTCCAACGCCAGAGAATTTGTCCAAAAAGCAGTCAAGACGCCATCCTCCCACCGCCTACCTCTCCAACCTACTCCCCAATTACTCCAGACTACAGAAGACTCCCGGCTCTCGTCTACTCCCAGATTACTCCGCCGTGCTGCCCTGAAGGAGACCAAGTCTGGAGGGAGCGGTGACTCTAGAGACCGCCGGAGGGAGGAACTCCAAGGGGTCAAGAGGCGTTTGCTTTAGTCAACAGTAGTTTGCCAACATTTTATTGCTCTGAAGCTCTAGGCTATTTTATTGTAGACGATGTCTGCCAACCGTTGGAGGAAAAATAAAATTTAATTTCTAATAAAGCCTAGGAGCAAGTTAAGGATAGTTATTATTTAATAGACTTCCAAGAAAGTAAGAAAAAATAACCGAAGCTTCAAGAAATAGATAAGGCTAAGGATTATGCAACAGACTTACAACGGAATGACTCATTCGAAGGAAAAAGTCTTAAAATCAAACTGAAAAAAACCGACACGTTCATGAAATAGCTAATCTTTTTTAAGACTGAAAGAA
Source organism: Macrobrachium nipponense (assembly GCF_015104395.2). Classification (NCBI taxonomy): domain Eukaryota; kingdom Metazoa; phylum Arthropoda; class Malacostraca; order Decapoda; family Palaemonidae; genus Macrobrachium; species Macrobrachium nipponense. The sequence continues at coordinate 3,391,888 of NC_087219.1, read as the reverse complement.
GTGACTCTTCGAAGGAGTACTAAGTCTAAAATCAGACTTAGACGCAAGTTACTAAAGGCTACTACCAATAGTGCAATAAATAAAGCAGTTACATCAAGTTATGATGAAACTTTTATACTTCTGAACGTAATGATACTTAAAGGAATAAGAGTATTTAGGATTTTAAGGGAAGAAAGTCTACGGGCTTAAACTATGTGATTGTGAGCGTAGGTTTTTTTTTTTTCTTTCTTTTTTTGGTTGTCTAAGATTTTAAGCTATGTGATTCTATACATATTTTTTGAGTTTTCAGCTATTTGAGCCCAGGACTTAAGCTATGTGAGCCAGGGATTTTATTCTATTTCATATATCTAGACCTGCAGTTTTGATTGATAAAGTCTATGCAGTAATAATTGTTGAATTTGTCTCAACATATTTTTTTTATATCAAGTTATGATATCTATAGATTAACCGAGAATCAGTATTTTAAGTTCAATAAAAGAATTTCGCAATTGCATTAACTTATGCTGGTTATTGAACCAACTAACCTACTAAACAAAACAAAAAATGACCTTTGTTAGCAAGTGCTAACATAAGTAAATTTTAACAATTTAAGAGTATATGATTCGGCACAATATATCTCCAGTGAGGGTATGCAGGTGATGATACGGTTCACACCGTCATGGCATATGCCCCGAAATCGTGATCCATTGTCAGTATGTTGCGAGAGTAGTGTGACCTCGCTCCCACAATTCTTGCCCAAGGTACCTTGCTCTTACCCAGCAGCTCGAAGCGTAGTGTTCGACAGCACCAACAGTGGCCACCTGTAAATTGAACATTTCATAAAATTGTTTGTTGATTTTCACTATAAAGTTAAATTTGCAAAGCTTGAATGAAATTAAAAACACAAGCCTCTCTATTAAGCTTCTCAGATTTCTCCATTCTCCTATTTTGCAGAATCCATAAGGATCAACTTCAGCGTCAAAACATATTACGCCAGTAGCCAGGAATACCAGAAAACGGAAAAATGATAAAAGTAATTATTACACCATTGTAATTCAAATGGACTCAATTAGGGATTAGCTAAATAATTCAATAACGTGAAATACAGGAAAACAGAAATTTGAATTATACAATATATTATTCATAGAAGAAGACCCTGGCATAATAATAATCAATGAACACGATATGAAACTAAACTATGAAAATGTTTGGGTGTAATACATACATGCAAGACTTCGCTGATGAAGTCTTTGCAGTAATAGCAATAGCAATCAGGAATAATATTAGACATAAGATAATTGATTTCCAAGACTACTTTTTATTAGTCCCAATTCAAACTAACAAAGGACCGATAGTGATCACGACAGGTTAACAGCCGCCAAGGAGATATTATTTCCCACTTCGGATGTCATGAAGTTATTTAGCAGAAGAGAACCAATCTATCTTATTTCTGATCTACATGCCAGATACCAACTATTTGGATAAACGTATCTAATAACAGAAAAGGAAAGCCATATATGATAAGGAAATAACGAAATTCACCTCAGTATTGCTATTACGAAAGGACCAGCAACCTCCTTTGATCATATACCAATGGTAATCACATTGAACCAAACAAAAACTTCTTTCAGTTTTCTTCTGAAGATTGAAAAAGAAACCCACAAATTCAATTTGTAACTTGTTTACTTCTAAGTATTTACATTTAGTTTTACTCCACACTCGAGTACTTTCAGGCCCTTCTGTGGCCCATTCTCAAGAGATGTTTGGAATGTTAGCCTGGGTCAAGGCCCAGCAGGCTTCTGGAACTTCTTCTCGTTGTGCTGTCATTTATGCGATGGCTGTTCTGGTGAACAGCCATCGCATAAATGACAGCACAACGAGAAGAAGTTCCAGAAGACTGCTGGGCCTTGACCCAGGCTAACATCCCAAACATCTCTTGAGAATGGGCCACAGAAGGGCCTGAAAGTACTCGAGTGTGGAGTAAAACTAAATGTAAATACTTAGAAGTAAACAAGTTACAAATTGAATTTGTGGGTTTCTTTTTCAGTAATCACATTGTCAACTAATCCAATAAATGATTCCATCCTTATAAATACAAAAATATAAAAAGAAAGTTGGGAAAGCTTCAGAAATGAAATAGTAGGAAAAATGAGTAGACAACCAACAATAAACTCAAAATGAAATTAAGATAAGAAATATTAGACAAAGAACTTTAAGAATGGTACAAAAATATAGAAAATAGAGGAAGCTATAAAAAATATACCCACAAATAAATACACTACACTTGCACGCCATGTTAGTAGTGATAAGTTAAAACTAATACAATGGCACTACATACAACATCCAATTTACAGTACTTATAACAGGTTGGAATAACACATTGAAAAGATGTGTATCACTACAAGAGCAGTTAGTACAAGAAAACTCCAAGACTGTATCATCAAAATTGGGAAGACCTAATAAATAATACACAAATACAGTACAATAACCCAATAACTCAGTTTCAAGACGGATGGGAAGCAAAACTAATACATCGCTATACATAAAGCACAGGAATGAGAAAATGTATGATGATCAAGAGAAAAAAGTACTGCACAAGGCCTACTGGCAGGAAATATTCCAGATAACCCAAGAGGATAACCAAAATTTCGACAACCAACATGAGACAATAGCTTAGGAATTCATTGAACAACAGACAGAACAAATCCGCACCATGCAGTTGATATTAACAGATTCGATGAAGACTGCCCACTAACAAGAAAAATAGAGTTGCGGGAAAATAAATTAATAATTAAAGTCTTAAACTAAGGCACCGGGAGGAAGTGGAATTAACAAGGCCATAATTCAAAATTTACCAGAAATTGCATTTGAAAACTTAAGAGACAATTGGGGTCTCACAATGGAACATTTTCCAATTATATTCAAGAATGCAATAATGATTTTGATACCCAAGACAGGAAAAGATACTTGTCTGGTCGAGAATTATAGACCAATATTATATTAAAAATATTTGGTAAAATATCAAAAGAATAATTAACAGATTAAGGTTGTTCCTAGAAGGTAATAAACTGCCCAATATAAACAAATATGGATTTAGAAAAGGAAGAGGAACCCAGATTGCAATAGCAACAATGAGAGAATTAGACTATCATCACAAAGAAGAAAGTACTTATGTAACCTATTATGTAGAGATATATAGCCAAGGCATTTGACAAAGTAAGTATACAAGGAATTCAATACAAAATATAACATCTAAACCTTCTACGCATTTGAGAAAATACTATGCAACTTCATCAAAGATCGAACAGCAGCAATCAATTCACAAAACTACATAGGGAGTCCCACAAGGATCTGTACTCAGTCCAACATTATTCATATTATATATACATCAAATGAGACTCCACCACAAGAGTACTGTACTGATGTCTGCTTTGCAGACGATATAACTCAAATGGTTATACACCCAGAAAAACGTACACGAAGAAGGGACCCAACTTTGAAAAGACAAGTAGCACAAACACCAATAGACCAAATAAAGAATAAATAAGTGGAAAGAAGTGGAATAAAAGTGGAAAACAGACAAATAAATCCAAATTCCAACTGGAATCTATCTGCATGTAAACCTGCACAAATAATATTAGACCAACAACCACTTAATTTGACTAAAAGCGCAAGAATAGCTACTATAGGAATGCAATTCGGACAAAGAGGAATATAAAGACGTGCAGAAAGACTGAGAATAGCAAGAACACAGAATACAAAGCTAAAAAGTGTTAGGAATATGAACACAAATATAAAAATCCATTTCTACAAAAGTCTAATCAGACCAATAATGGAATATTCACCAATACCCAAGTGCTTAGCATCGACCCCAAATATAAGTGCATTAAAGAAAGAAAAAAGATATCAGGGTCTGTAATGAGAAACAATCAAGTATATGATGATCTGAATATAGATCAAATACACAACAAATACAAAGTAGAAGCAATTAATCAGATTATATATACTGGCAACCAGTATATAGTTCAGTGCAATAGAGAACTGACAGAAGAATCTGAGCCAGAAGAGAGAAACTACCCAAACAACAAAGAACACAGATGGTAGAGAAGAATGTCTTCATATATTCATCACGATGAACCTCAACCATTATACTATTAAGAAAGTTTTGTGAAAAATTAATATGTAGAATTTACTAAGTAAATATAATGTAAAATAATTACGATAAGTTAGCATTAAGGTTAAAATTAGAAAATATGAACTTTATCCTAATAGAATGATACTATTAAGAAATAAAATTTCAAATATGTATTCTGTACAATTCACCATGTTAATATAATGTAAGGTCGTTGTTATGGTATGTTAATATTAAGGCCATAGTTAGAAAAATTGTGCCCTTACCCTAATAAAATAGTCGATAAAACATAACCTTACATTAATCTTATTAATACTTAACTTTCTACACTACTCCCAACTAAGGAGAGAAGACATCGTCAGGGTAACTTGTGTTTACTTTCGCTCTGTACTTTGGCCTTTATTTTTTGGTGATGTAATGTACTCAAGCGCTGAGAAAAATGCATGGAGCATCGTGAAGTGATGCGAGTACACAGACTTAGGTGGAAACTTTTATAAGTACGGAAATAGAAACAAAAGTAGACTGGGTATTTGGAAACTTGTTTTTACCTCGAGGCGTTTGCCTTGGGGAAGGTCCATTTTCTATGATAAATTTTACCCGTCCTCTATTGTTGTTTTATGAGATAGAGTACTAAAACATGGATTCGTTTCCAAGCTTTTTATGGAGAAAGGACTCCATTGGTCTATAATTCCTGGGAGGTTATATGTCCATCGAAAATGTATGTATTGTGTTATTCAGAGAATTGAAACTTGATATGCCGACATTTTGTGTGTACAGAATGTAAACGGGAATAAAGTAGTAGTAGTTAAGTTTAGCTCAGAGAACAAGTTCTAGGAAATAGCATGGCAATTTGAGGATAAGCAAATTAAGATAAATGAGGTAGATAGTGTGAAAGTTGTGAATATAAGTACCTCGTATACATAAGTATCGATAAGGAATGCACCATTTGAATTGTCTGATGAATTTATAAATATTATGAGCAGATATGGAAAAGTGGATTCAATAAGAACCAACAGATTCAGTATGGGACCCCTGAAAGGTCTACTGAATGGGATACGGACAATAAAGATGAAGATTAGAGATAAAATTCCTTCATCGATAAGTGTCTGGGTTTAACTTAAGTATATTATATAATGGGCAGAAAAGAACCTGTTGCAGATGCGGACAAGAAGGCCATCTAGTGAAAGATTGTAATATCGATGTTATGGAGGAACTAGTATGTGGAATGAAAAAGACTTCCCTGACATAAGCAGGCAAAGAAATGATAATAAATCAGAAGGATAATGGTGATAATAGAGAACAAATAAGAGAAGGAAATAACATTGAGGGACAAGAGGTAAATGATAGCCAAAGAGGAATTGATATTAGTGAAGATAAAACTGATGTATACGCAAATAGTGAAGCTGGCAAAGGTCCAAGAGGAAATACTCAGGGAAACCAAGAAGGTAAAAAAATAAGGAAGAAGGATTGGAAGAGGGAAATGAAGATTATCGAATGAGTGAAGACAGTGGCGACGAGATGTGTGCTCGTTTGCAGTTATTTCCTGATGAAATTGTGCAAGTAGAAACAGAAGAAGAAGAAGAACTGCACAATGAAGAAATTATAAATAGAAGAAAGGAGGAATACGAAGACGACATGCAAATAATAATCGAAGAAATGATCAACATTGAAGAATACGAGCTGATACCAGCGGAAAAAGAAGTTCATAAAGAAGAAAAGGGTGAAGGTGAAAATGGTTTGGATATTGAGTCTATGAGGAATACTAAAATTCCCGAGGAAACCTTAATAGGGAGTGAAAAGAAAGGCAACAAAAGAACTAAAGGAAAGGGTAATAAGAGTAGGAATGGAGATAAAAGTCAAATACCAGTACGACAAAAATGGCAATCTACTGTTAACGACAGTTCAGGTGTAAAAATGACTATTAAAAACGACAATGGACAGAAATGCTTAAAAGTATTGAATAATAGTGAAGGAGAATGTTTTGTTTTTTCAGAGTTGTCAAACCCCTTAAATGAAAGCCAGGAAATGTTTGCTGATAATGTAGTAGATCAAGGTCTTTCTAGTGATCAGAACTCTGGTAAACACAAACATGATGATGATGATAATAGTAATGGTAAAAATAAATGTTCTAAAATGGCTAAAATAGGTAAATAATTAGTATGCATTTATTTTGATATATCCTGAAAAATGGCTTAAGTTACTGCTTCATGAAATATTTGTGGTTTAGATTACCTTAATAAGCAGTTTTAAGTAAAGATGTTAGTTGATCAATATAAAATTGATGTATTATACCTTCAAGAACATAATATTAAGAGATGGGAATAAGATCAAATATTTAGGTCTTAAATCTTTCGTACAGCATTTGGGATTGAAAGACGCTTGGTTTTCATTGAACAATATCCCCGAATATACTACGTACATTCTAGGTAATTATGCTTCAAGAACTGACCGTGTGTATGTACTAACTTTTATAGTAATATTAAAGAATTTTAAAAATATTCCATTATCTTTAACAGACCATAATATGATATTAACTGAATTTCTGCTTAATCATCTTTGTAAAATAGTAGAGGAATATGGAAGTTAAAAGTTTCATTATTGGAGAGGGACGACTTCATGGAGAAATTTGAAAGATAAGGGCACTTTTTAAAAAATGAAAGAAAATACTCCAACATTATGGAATGGTGGGATACATTTGTGAAACGAAAATTTAGAGCTCTTCATAAGACTGTCTAAACAACCTATACAAGAGAAGTATAGCACTCTAAAATTTTAGCAAAATTATCGTCAATACTTATCAAGTAAAGCTTCAGTTGTTTACAATAAATTTGAAGAAATGAAGGCTATAAAAGATAGAATGAAATCAATAAAAGATGAAATATGTGAAGGTATAAAGATTAGGTTAAGGACAGAAGGGAGAATAAACAGTTTATCTGCACATTTATTAGGTAAAGAGAAACTCAGAGGGAAGCAAATAATATTAGGCAACTGAGGTTAGAAAGCTGTGTGACGCTCGACAACACAGAGGCGATAGTCTGTCACGTAAAGGATCACTATGAAAAACTATTCACAAAGATAAATACTGATGAACAGCTACCAGATAGTTTTCTTATAGGGAGCACAATAACTGATGAGGGCAACGAAACATTATGTAGAAAGGTATCTGTCGAAGAGGTATTAAATACGTTAAAGATTATTAGTAAAGGTAGAACTCCGGGTGAAGATAGTCTTCCCCTGGAATTCTATTTAAAAGACATGGAATGTAATTAAGTCAAGAGTTTTCTGAAATGATTAAGTTTGCGATAGGTTTAGAGACCTTGAATTAGGAAAAAGCCAAAAGAAAGGGTATCATGAAATTAGTACCTAAAAGTGGTGATTTATTCTGTTTAAAAAACTGGAGATATTTCTTTACTGAATACGGATTACAAATGCATTGCAAAAATTTTGGCTAATAGATTAAAAAGTGTTCTTCATAAAGTTATACCACGAGAACAGTTTTGTTCGGTTAAGGGAAGATCAATAGTGAGATGTAATACTCTAATTAGGGATATAACTTATTATGCAAATGAAAATAATTTGGATTTTGCTCTAGTTAACCTGGATTGGAGGAAGGCTTTTGAGAGAGTTAATTTGAGGTTCATGTTTAAAACATTCTCACGGATGGGGTTTTAGCGAGTTGTTTATCATGAAAATTAAAATGCTAAATACTGGATGCCTAAGTGCAGTTTGTGTAAATGAGATTGTTACCGGCTTTTTTCCTGTTGAGAGATCCATAAGCCAGGATGTCCTATGTCAATGATAGCATATATATTGTTCCAAGAATCTCTATACAGAACAAACAAAGCAATGAAATTGTGCCAGTGAATCTCCGTAATGGGTTCCAGTGTTCTGTAGTAGTTTTTGCTGATGACAGCTCTGTTTTTGTTAGTAAAGAAAGAAGTATTAAAGTAGTATTTAGTATCATAAAGCAATTTGAGCTAGCTACTGGTGCAGAACTAAATAGAGATAAGACTTGTGTCCTGGGTTTAGGTAATTGGAAGGACAAAAACGTATGGCCACTTGATTGGATACAACAGAAACATAAGTGTATGGTATTAGGCATATTGATAACCAATGATAATAACGAAATGGTAGAATAAAACTGGGATGCTTTAATCAATAAAGTTAAGGTAAAAATAAATATGCTTTCGACTCGATACTTGTCTTTATATCAAAAGGCTATTCTTGTAAATTCTCTTATTTTAAGTAAAGTCTGGTACATGTGTCATGTATTTCCATTAGGGAAAGAGAAAGGCAAAAATTATAGAACAATCTGTTTACCGGTATTTGTGGTGTGGAAAAAATGTATATCTTAGTTTTACCAGACCACTGAGCTGATTAACAGCTCTCCTAGGGCTGACCCGAAGGATTAGATATTTCCACGTGGCTAGGAACCGATTGGTCACCTAGCAACGGGACCTACAGATTATTGTGGGATCCGAACCACACTTATTCGAGAAATGGATTTTTATCACCAGAAATAAATTCCTCCGATTCCGCGTTAGCCGAGCCGGGATTTGAACTTCACACCACCGGATTGGCAGCCGAGGGCGAAAACCACTTGTCCAGCGAGGATCTGTTAAATGGGATTCCTTGTATCTGCCAAAAACAGAATGTGGTATTGGGGTCATTAAAGAGTTTTATAAAGCAGCAGCAATTTTAACAAGAACGTTCTTGAATATTATGTTATTTGATAGTTATGGACGAGGATAAATTTGTTGTGGGTTGTAGAAGATTGCTTTAATATGTCTTAAGTTGTTACTCCCTTTTTATAATATAATTATTGGTAATGTAAAGAAATTAGTGAGAATGCCTAATTTTCCATACGTCAAAAGTAAGAATATTCATCAGTATTTGATGCCAACCCATAAGCCCATTGTAATTGAGAGGTACCCGTAGCATAACTTGGGGTAATATATGGAGTAACCTATTATGCAAATTCGTTGACTCCTATCAAAGTAGTATTATGTATAGATTTTTGTATGAATCTTTGGCTACTAAGGAAAGACTGAAGATATTGAAAATTGCTGATAATTTTTGCAATAAATGTATGGAAAATGAAAACCATCTGCATGTTCTTTATTTTTGTAAATATGTTAAAATTTGGAAGTAGTTCCAGAATTTGATTGAAGAGGTATGTGATATAAAAGTTCAGTATCCAATGTAAGTATTGATGTTGGATTTAGATTATAAAGAAAAGAAAACTACATTAAGTATACTTATTAATGAGAATGTAAATTGTTTGTGGTATAGCAGAGAAGATGTGTTACCAAGTCAAATAATTTCAATATTAAAATGTAAAATAAAATACACATAATGGGTATTATCAAATGCATATAAACTTGAAAAACATTTCACAAGTACGTGAATATTATTTGAATTCATATAATTAATGTATTTAGTAGGTAATATTTTTTATATAATTATGAACAGTTTGTATATAATTGATATTTGAAATAGAATTTAAATAAATTAAAAAAAAAAACTCTACCATGGTTAAATAACTAACTGCCTTCACTCTTCTTTCACCCATTTTACCTCTCCGCTAAAAAATAAATAAGTAAATAAAAAAATTAGCAAAGCCTGAATTAATTTGGCGAAGACCGACATTAACAAAACCTAACTCATTACCGTTATCATGAACACCATATTTGTATCGTGAACAGAAGTAGTATTAAAGTAAGTACACCGAATACAGCATTCACTTTTAATTTAAAAAATATCACCATAACCAAAAATACAGTATAAATATAAAAACTCTTACTGGAACAAAATACACTAAACGGTCACAGTCGAAATTGGTACCGGGACCTTTCCGGCTCCTCTCAGGTCAAAAGGCAAAGCAAATACCTCAAGGGGACACTACAGGAGTCAGGACCACACAGTTTATTAAATGTTCCTTGGAAACTCGCAGGGTAATGACCCCAACCGCTCAACCTAACGTCGAAGTCGCCTCAAGAACCCCGATGCCGATAAACACTTAACGACCCATTAAGACTGACCACCGACAGATGCTTGTTACGAACTTTAAACTTACTTACTTATTCACTTGTTACAACTGCAGTTCTGGACAATGTGATTGTAACACGACAGACTAAACGTAACATTCGATGTAACACTAATTTGTCGTCTGTTTCTGCTATTGTAATATTGAAATAATCAAATACTACTTTTCAGTAAAAAGGATATTGATCTTTATTCTAATTTTGTTCTGTCTGTAATCAATAATAATTTGTAATTATTGTAGGTATATAATTTTGTAATATTTTGTTGATTTTCTACTTATTATGTAGATGAAGTGTAGTATTTTTCTAATAGAGATCTAAAAAATACTACTTTTCATGATGGAGTATCAAATTCAGAAAATTTTTTTAGAAATTTATTAGTAAAATCTGACAATGTCTGTTCAAAGCACATTAAAGATATAGTGAATTATTTTCTTTACAATGAATCATAGTATGTTGCCGGATATAGGTGAATATAGACTAATTTGTGACAATATTTTTTTTTCTAAGATACTCCAAGTTACCAATCGGCAATGACTGGCAGCATACAATACACACGAATGGAAAAGATCATTCAATAAGTGTTCCTTAAAACAAATGTCTGTCATATGAGGTATATTTCAATGATTTGCTTTTTTTTTTTTATGCTTTAGGTGCGGTTAGCGAAACACTCACCCTCAAGATCAGTCTGCCTTCAGTAGTCCTATTCTTAATGCACATTATTCGGCGTCAGTGACCCTAGTAGTTGTGACGACAGGTAACCCACAATCAACCAATTAATGCACAACATAAATTCCGAGGAAAAGGGGCAGAGCTACATTTATAACAGGTATCCTAACCGTATGATAATTTCTTCCTTAAAACTTGGGAGTCTGGCAACTGCTCCTCCGTACAAATTTGAATTGCTCCGTGGGAGGAACTAGACCTACTGGAGGTTACAGGCACAGTAAATTTTTCTCTCTCCTATTTAATCTTGTTTACTTTTCCCCTAATTATAAACTGTATGTTGTAGCATTTTTGTTCTGTTCTAATTAGGCTAATAGAACTATTATACTGATAATTGTTTAGAAGTTTAGAATTACATAATTGGAAGGAGTAACTGCTATCTTAATTAAGAAAGCAGGAGAGTAAGAAGTAGTCTCTTTAATGAAAGTTGAAAATTTGTAAAGAAATACTCTGTCAGCTTACACTATACGTAGTACTTTTGTTTCTTGTTATTTCTTGTTGTCAGTCGAGTCCGACGTTTGGTGAATCCAGTGATTACAAAGGCATGTGAAGTTTAATTTTATTTTGTGCTAGACAGACATAAAACTCCTCGTATATAAGAAAGTGGTGCAAAGAAACGCAACGTGTCTGAAGCACGTGACAAAAAACGTCTAGAAGCAATGTCAAAAGTACCCCTAATAAGCACCTACTTCGACCTTGCTGCCATAAAACAGCCTGTTGAAAATGCTTCAGATCCGTCAGAAGAGGCATCAACAAGTAAATTAATTATAGAAACTGAAACACCATCTTCATAAAAGGCAGAGCCTTTGGACATATCTTCAAGTAGCCCTACACCAGTGTATGAAGTCGACACAATTTTCCAGGGTGCACATGAACATAAGGACGTACAGGAACACGAGGAAGATGTTGCTATGGAAAAGGTCAGTATGAAAAATCAAGGTTTTGAGAATGATATTGGTTTATGGCCTGAGTCATCTACAGAAGAAATGATAACTTTTTCGGCAAAGAAGGAATCAAGTGAGTTACAACATTGTAATGAACAGTTACTGGAAAAAGCTTCAAAACTCGAAGATCAGGTGAAAGGGAAGAGTGGAATTCATTACTCACATAAATGTTCCCGAAGTTTGTTTCAGAGGAAAACACAGAATAATGAAATAATGAATCGTTCATGGCTCTGTTTCTCTCCAACAACTGGCAAAGTTTATTGTTTTCCCTGTAAGCTTGTTAATTCAGGATCTGAAAAGGGCAAATTAGCCACTGGTGGATTTTGTGTCTGGAAGCATGGAAATGACAGGATAGCTGATCACGAGAAATCAAAGTGCCATCTAGAATCCATCATTACTGAAGCCAAACTATGGAAAGAACATGGCTGAATAGATCAAGAATTACCAAATCAGTAGCTCAATTGCAAGAATACCGGTGTAAACTTCTTACACGTATTGTAAGTACAATTAAATTTATCGCGGAGTGAGGACTAGCATTCAGAGGCACAGATGGACTGATTGGTTCTCCGTCAAGTGGGAATTTTCTTGGTATACTGGAACCCCTACCAGAGTATGATCCATTTCTTGCAACTCACATCAAACTGCATGCAAATAAAGGACGAGGTCACACAAATGATCTCTCCTCTACAATTTGTGAAGAAGTAATTGGAATATGGGCGAACATGTACTGCAAGAAATAATATCAAGAAGTCAAAATATTATTCTGTTTCTCTTGACTCAACCCAAGATGAGGGACACATTGATCAACTAACTTTAGTCATACGCTATAAATATATGGAAGACACATTACCAAAAGAAAGGTTCCTGACATTCATGGACAATCGAGGTCACAATGATTCTGATATGGCCAAAGCCCTGTTTCGGATTTTAGAGGGCCACAATATTGATCTCAAAGATTGCAGAGGGCAGTCCTATGATAATGCTGCTAATATGAGCGGGAAGTATAAAGGAATGCAAGCCCTCATCAAAGACTAGAATTCATTATCAGAGTTTGTGCCATGCTTTGGACATCCCCTTAGTTCAGTGGGAAAGGCAGCAGGTAATACATGCTCTGCAGCTATTCCCTACTTTGACTTTGTTCAACAAATTTATGTGTTTTTTCACAGCATCAACGGCATGCTGTGCTACGCTCAAAGAAAAATTAACAAGAGCTGATAAGCAGTTGTATGTTCCCAAGCGACTAAATGAAACTCGTTGGTCTTGCAGAGCAGATGCAACAAAGGCTCCAGTGCACAGTTACAGAGAGATGAGAGAGGCTCTTTAGGACATAATGACTGATGAGGAAAACAAGGCTGTGGCTCGGAATGAAGAGTGTTTTTTATATGAAAAAATGGCTACCCCGTATAAACTCGCATATTATGCGACTTTTGAAACCTAATTTTGAAGCTAATTTTAAAGGGGTCGCATCATACACGCGGTATAAAATTAGCGTACCGTCTATGTTTTCCCAAATCGGCAGATTGCGATAGTTACTATCGGAGGAAAAAAGACGATCTTTTAAAAAGTTATGCTTTACTTGTACTTCACTGTATCCAATAATATTGTATGCATTCTCATATTACTACTGTATTTTAAAATACAAAAGAGCGATCGTGCGCCATTTGCATTATTTTGGTTTATACATGTTTAACTGTTCTAGACTAACCATCTATAATTTCCAAATCAGTTGATTAAGGCACAATACCGAAGGGTTTTTTACTTTTTGTTTTACTCGGTAAAAGAAGCATTTGTTACTTGAACTATTATTTTTATTTTAGGATACACAGGCAAGTGAAAATTTATCAAAGTAAAAAAGATGCATAAAATTAATAAACTAAAATCCTCCTAAGTCGTTCTCCGTGTCCGTATTATCAAATACTGCTCTGAATTCTTCGCCATCAAGGCAGTCATCATATTCGTCATCTTTGATAATCATATTCGTCATCTTTGATCATTTCATCTTCGTATAGGACATCGGCAATTCATATGGAAGGTATAGTCTTGTCACCGTGGCGAGCTCTCTGGCGTGGCTTTTAATGATCTGCCCTTATTTTACAAAAACAACAACTGGCCGTGCGTGACAAACCTTTGAATGTCCTTGAGAAAAATCCCGAGGCTATAATTATAAGATTATAAGGGGTTTTCATTCCCAGGTACTTTAATCTCCTTCCTATTCGGCCCTGCTCGCGCTCTCTCTCTCTCTCTCTCTCTCTCTCTCTCTCTCTCGCTCTCTCTCTCTCTCTCTCTCTCTCTCTCTCTCTCTCCCAAATCTTACAGCTGTCCGAGCGAGAGCAATATTCAGTCATTGTTTCCTATCTATTATTTTGTCAGAGAGAGAGAGAGAGAGAGAGAGAGAGAGAGAGAGAGAGAGAGAGAGATAGAGAGAGAGAGAAGGAGAAGGAGGAACGAGACGAGAGAGAGAAGAGAGAGGAGAGAGAGAGGAGGAAGAGACGAGAGACAGAGAGAGAGAGACAGAGACAGAGAGACAGAGACAGAGAGAGAGAGAGAATCTGTCTGTATAAGATTGTTTATTTTCTCACTCGTCAAACTTACTCTGTTATGCTTTATTTCATATTTCCTTGCTCACCAATTTATTCTATACCTACGATATTAAGAAATCAAGATATGTGTAGAAGGGAGAATTGCCTCCAGACTGTACAGTCAGTATGGATTTAAACGCACGTTGAACTGGTTGAAATATTCGCAACAGCACCAAAATGAGATGCCATGTTGATAGAAAATCTGACTCCATTTCTTGTTATTGCATAAAAAACTTTATCAATCGTGAACCTACGTAATTTATTTAGAATTCTGCGTAACGGTAAAGATAATATTTGATATCTGTAATGGGAGAAATTGTTTTATCTCTGTTGTTGTTATAAATTTGGCAGATATGCGATCAAACACGTGGGAGGACCAACACAGCCCAGCCAGAGAGCTCAGCTCATTTTGTAAATACTCTTGTTTGGCGTGCTAGGCTTACCCGATTCATTTGGGTGTGCACTGCAGCTGCAGCTGCTGCTGCTGCTACTGCTACTGCTACTGCTACTCAAATAATCGCATTTTTCTTACTAATCTCAAGAGCTGACCATGGAAAATCCCAAGATTAACCAAAAATCCCAAGATAATAAAATAATTGACGTATGCCAAGCCTTGGAGTCCTAAATATTTACTCTGTCTGTCTATCAGGAAAAGATACTGATAAATTGAATTGACGGTATCTTTCCTGAGAGAGAGAGAGAGAGAGAGAGAGAGAGAGAGAGAGAGAGAGAGAGTATTTAACCAGTGGGCATTAGTACATTATGCAGGCAGTGTTCATGCTTGTTAAAAAATGTGCAGTACGGGTAATTCATATCTGGAAGACAAAAAAAATTTTAAAAAAAGTAATTTTGTTGCTGTCAGTCGCATGGACTGAATTTACAAAGAGCAGGGAACAAATCTTGACATTCCTCGAGAGATTAGAGAGATGAACCAAGGCCATCTAGGATGAACTCTGTAAGTGTTAACTTGAGTCTGAAACCAATAGGTATTAGCACACGCGCAACACTGTGTGTGTGTATGGGCATAGTTAAAAAATGTGCTGTACCTAAATAAAAAAACAAATTTTGTTGTTGTTAGTCACCGGGGATATAAGGGTGTGACCAGCAGACAGAAAGATTAACATTTTTCCAGAGATTAAAGAGCTGAATTCTGTTTTGAAGGTATGTCAATCGCGTTAGTAAATAGGTATCAACTTCTAAAGAAATTTTTTTTTCTCTTTTCTTTTTGCGGAAGAATCTTCAAACCATTTTGCATTCAAAGTAATGAGAAGGCATCATTCTATTCTTCATGTAATCAGTAAAATACTTACACTATTAAAAACCAAAACTACGTACTGTATGCAAAACACACACATCATCGTTAGCTTCGCGTGTGTAAACGTTCATTCTAAGAAATTCAGAGTAGTATAACTAACACCTGATTGGTTGATTAGTAGCCATGGAAATCTGTTATCCAGTGACTGCCCTCTGCTTCTGTTCTATTTACAGACATATGCCGTGGATGGCACTAGGTTTGAATGTTACCATGATCGTGATTTTCTGACTGCTGACGGCAAAAAGTACTCAATAATTTTCTTTATATAATTATTTCTTCGTGAAAACAATAATATAATATGATTATTTTAACTTTAATGTATAGTGGTATGAAAAATACCAGTTTGTCGTAGCGATACGTCATTAATATAGTGGTATGAAAATACCACATGTAATCACAAAGCACAAATCCTTTTCCCGGACCATCCTCAAAATTTTACGACTTCAACTTCAAGATCGATATGGTGAAATATATTATATAGTCATACTTATTGTTAAAATTCACAAGTTGAACTGTTAAACATTATTATATTTTGATTGTTATGTACATATATGTTTTGCGTTTTAATGAATGTTTTGAAGATAATAGCTATTAGTGAACATATGGTATTAATTGTCCCACTATTTTATTAAAGGGTGATCTTAATTATCTCACATTCATTTAATAGTATTATATTTATTTAAATAAACTGTAATTAATAAATAATAATGAAAAACAAAGGGAAGAAATGTTTTCGCTGCAGTAGTGATGTTTGTTTGATTATGCATCTGACCTCACATTTCCGAAATCTGAAAAAATCCAAAAACCAAAACATTGGAATGTG
The DNA here is from genome assembly GCF_015104395.2 of Macrobrachium nipponense. Classification (NCBI taxonomy): domain Eukaryota; kingdom Metazoa; phylum Arthropoda; class Malacostraca; order Decapoda; family Palaemonidae; genus Macrobrachium; species Macrobrachium nipponense. The sequence goes on along the minus strand of NC_087219.1, from coordinate 3,375,346 downwards.
TGTGTACTGCACATTTTTGAAAACACGTACACGTCTACACATTTACTGATACCCGTTGGTGAAAGACTCAAATTACAGTATTCATTCCTGAGAGAGAGAGAGAGAGAGAGAGAGAGAGAGAGAGAGAGAGAGAGAGAGAGAGAGAGAGAGAGAGAGAGAGAGAGAGAGAATGATTTAGGACTCCAAGGCGTGTTATTTTTACAATTATTTTATTATCTTGGGATTTTTTTTAATCTTGCGATTTTCTATTAAATTCTCGAGATTAGTAAGAAAATTACCGTACTTGACTAGCAGCAGCACACATCTGAATGACTCGGCCATTAGCACGCTAAACCACCAACCTTATGAACTGACGCTCTCGGAAAAGGAACTCGCATGATACATTAGATACATGACAAAACCAGTTTATTGGTGAAAATTTGGGGGTCGCATGATATGAGATATCGCACGTTACTCGAGTATATACGATATTATAACTTGTGGTTCTCCATAAAATTTATAAGAAGCTATCCTGTCCGTAAGAATATTGAATAACATAGGGCTGAGAACACCCCCTTGTAGGGTACTCCAATTCAAATTCTCTCTTCAGATTCATGACCTTTAAAACCAGACACTGGTCTTTGTTTGAAAAATAATCTGAAATCCACATTAATAACTTGCCTTTTATGCCTTTACTCAACAGACTTTCTAAAATGACTTTCTTATTTGCCTTGTCAAAGGAATCCTTAAGGTCTACAAAAAGTCTGCAATTAACTTCAGCATTACTTAGACTTTTAATCGCACAATCTATGGTGCCCGACAAACGACTTTGATGACATCTCATAGAATTGTATATGAACTTATTGTGACGGTAAAGGGATTTTAAACTAGTTTATGAACGATGATCATAGGCCTAAATCAGAGAGAGGAGAGAGAGAGACGAGAGAGAGAGAGATGAGAGATATGACTGGAGAGAGAATGATTATACTAAAAAACGTTCTTAGACATATGTACAATGCCGCCTTAACCTCGCTTCCAACAATGTAGGAGACTCCGTTACAAGGGTTCCAATCCTTTAATGACACTTAGATACAAAATTCAAAGTTTCAACACCATGCTGGAGTTGTATGGACAAAGGCACTGGCCAATACTGAGCGAAGGAGGAGTTGGTTATGAATTAGTTAGGATATTTTTTTCTTAAGTATAATGAATATTCCTTCACCTAAGCATACGTTCGTATACGTGCACAGTAAAATACCTCGGCCATTATGTAATCTATAATCTATAGCGCCTGGACTTTTTTCTGTCATAAATTTGGTGGGTACGAAGCAAATACATATCACAGTGCTTACCTAATTTTACCTAATTTTGTTTAAATTTCCTTAGTTAGTTTAAATTTCCTTAATATTTAAGTAATCTCATAGATTTCCTTAAATAAAGGTTACAGAAATTTTTTAATAAGAGTATATTCTTTATATTTTACAGGAGCTACATTACACCAGAAAGAAGAAGAGACCTCCAATGCCAGAGAATTTGTCCAAAAAGCAGAGTCAAGAGTGACAAGACGCCATCCTCCCAGCGTCTACCTCTCCAACCTACTCCCCAATTACTCCAGACTACAGAAGACTCCCGGCTCTCGTCTACTCCCAGATTACTCCGACCTGCTGCCCTGAAGGAGACCAAGTTTGGAGGGAGCGGTGACTCTAGAGACCGCCGGAGGGAGGAACTCCAAGGGGTCAGGAGGCGTCTGCTTCAGTCAACAGTAGTTTGTCAACATTTTATTGCTCTGAAGCTCTTGGCTATTTTATTCTAGACGATGTCTGCCAACCGTTGGAGGAAAAATAAAATTTAATTTCTAATAAAGCCAAGGAGCAAGTTAAGGATAGTGATTATTTAATAGACTTCCAAGAAAGGAAGAAAAAATAACCGAAGCCTCAAGAAATAGATAAGGCTAATGATTATGCAACAGACTTACAACGGAATGACTCATTCGAAGGAAAATATCTAAAATCAAACTGAAAAAATCAGACACGTTCATGAAATAGCTAATCTTTTTTAAGACTGAAAGAAGTGACTCCGAGGGAGTGCTAAGTCTAAAATCTGAATTAGACGCAAGTTACTAAAGGCTTCTACCAATAGTGCAATAATAAATTCTGGAAAGCAGTTTCATCAAATTATAACGAAACTTATAATTCAGAACGTAATGATACTTAAAGGAATAGGAGTATTTAGGATTTCAAGGGATGAAAGTCTTCAGTTTTTAAAGTATGATTGTGAGATTTGTTTTTTTTTTAGGTTGCCTATAAGATCTTAAGCTATGTAATTCTACAAATATGTATACATATTTTTTTGAGTTTTCAACTATTTGAGCGTAGCATTTCAAACTGAGCCATGGATTTTATTCTATTTCATATATCAAGACCAACAGTTTTGATTCATAAAGTCTCTACAGTAATAATTGTTGAATTTGTACCATCCTATTTCTTTTTTATATTAAGTTATGAAATCTATAGATTCACTTGAGAATCCGTATTAAGTTCAATGAAAGACTATGGCAATTGCATTGAATTATGCTGCTTCTTTAGCTAACTAACCAACTAAAAAAAATGACCTTTGTTAGCAAGTGCTAGCACAAGTAAAATCTTTAACAATTTACGAGTATAAAATTGGGCACAATATATCTCCAGTGAAGGTTTGCAGGCAATTATACTGTTCACACCGTCATGGCACATGCCCCGAAATCGTGATCCACTGTCACTATGTAGTGAGAGTAGTGTGACCTATCGCCCACACACCCATCTCTGACAACTCTTGGGTACCTTGCTCTTGCCCAGCATAGTGTTCGACAGCACCAACAGTGGCCACCTGTATATTGAAAACTCCATATAATTATTGGCTGAAGTTCACTATAAAGTTAAATTTGCAAAACCTGAATTAAATTAAAAATACAAGCGCCTCTATTAAGTTTCTCAGATTTCTCCAGTTCTCCCATTTTGCAGAATCCAGAGGGATTATCAACTTCAGCGTCAAAACAAACTAGCCAGTAGCCACGAACACCAGAAAACGGAAAAATGATAAAAATAACAATTATTTACCATTGTAATTCAAATGGACTCAATTAGCAATAAGTTAAATATTTAATTCAACGTGAAATACTGGAAAACAAATTGGAATGATACAATATATATATAGAGAAAGACCCTGGCATAATATTAATCAATGAACACTATGAAACTAAACTAAAAAAAATGTTTGGATGTAATACATATATGCAAGACTTCGCTGATGAACCCTTTTGAGGAATAGCAATAGCAAACAAAAATAACATTAGACATAAAATATTAGATTATTTCCAAGAAGACATTTTAGCAATCCAGATTCAAACTAACAAAGGACCGATAGTGATCACGACAGGTTAACAGCCGCCAAGGAGACATTATTTCCCACTTCCGGAGGTCATGAAGTTAATGAGCAGGAGAGAACCAACCTATCTCATTGCGGATCTAAATTCCAGACACCAACTATTTGGATAAAGGTAATTTAATTACACAGGTCAAGAAATAGATTGATAAATAAAAGATGTATTCACTTAGGACCTGATTTTGATACTTTCGTAGCAAATAACAGAAAAGGAAAGCCAGACATAATATTAGGAAATGACGAAATTCACCTCAGTATTGCCATTACGAAAGGACCAGCAACCTCCTTTGATCATATACCAATGGTAATCACATTGTCAACTAATCCAATAAACTATTCTATCTTCAGAAATAGAAAATATAAAAAAGAGAAAGTTGGCCAAGCTTCAAAAATGTGTAGAAAACCATCAATGAATTCAAATGAAATATAAATAAAAGAAATAGTAGACAAAGAACTTTAATGGTACAAAAATAGAGAGGAAGCTATAATAAATCATATACCAATACGTAAATAGATACACTACACTGCCACATCCTATTAGTAGTGGCAAGTTAAAATTAGTAGAATGGCACTACAACAACATCCAAAATGCAGTACTTATACCAGGTTGGAACAACACATTAAATGAAATTATGTATCGGAATAAGAACAGTTAGTACAAGAAAACTCAAAGAATATATCATCAAAATTGGGAAGACCTAATAAAACATACACAAATACAGAACAATAACCCAATTACTCCGTTTCAAGACTGATGGGAAGCAAAACTAATACATCACCATACATAAACCATAGGAATGAGAAAATGTATGATGACCAAGAGCTAAGAAATTCATTGAACAACAGACAGAACAAATCCGCACCATGCAGTTGATATTAGCAGATTCGATGAAGACTGCCCACTAACAAGGAAAGTAGAGTTACGGGAAAATAAATTAATAATTTAAAATCTTAAACTAGGCACCAGGAGGAAATGAAATTAACAAGGCCATAATTCAAAATTTACCAGACATTGCATTTGAAAAATAAAGATACAATTAGGGTCTCACATGGAACATTTTCAAATTATATTCAAGAATGCAATAATGATTTAAATGGCCAAAACAAGAAAAGATACTAGTCTGGTCTATAATTATAACTAGACCAATATCATTACTAAAAATATTTGGTAAAATATTTGAAAAAATAATTAACAACAGGTTAAGGTTGTTCCTAGAAGGTAATCAATTACACAATATCAACAAATATGGATTTAGAAAAGAAAGAGGAATCCAGATTGCAATAGCAACAATAAATGAGAGAATTGCACTATCATCACAAAGAAGAAAGTACCTATGCAACCTAGTATGTAGAACTATAACTTAGGCATTTGACAAAGTAAGGATACAAGGAATTCAATACAAAATGTTACATTTCAACCTTCTAGACATGTGAGAAAAAACTGAAACTTCATCAAAGATCGAAAAGCAGCAATGAAGTCACAAAACTACATAAGGAATCCATTCCCGTAACTAAGAGGAGTCCCACAAGGATCTGTACTCAGTCCAAAATTATCCATATTATTATATATACATCAGATGTGACTCCACCATCAGAGTAACGTACACGAAGAAGGGACCTAACTTTGAAGATAAGTAGCACAAAAAAACAATGGGCCAAATTGAAAGATAAGTTGAATAAAGTGGAAAACAGAAATAAATCCAAATTCCAACTGGTATCACTATCTGCACACAAGCCTGCTCAAATAAGAGTAGACCAACAACCACTTAATTTGACTACAAGTGCAAGAATAGCTACTATAGGAATGCAATTCGGACAAAGATGAATATAAAGACATTTCGCAGAAAGGCTGAGAATAGCAAGAACACAGAATGCAAAGCTAAAATGTTTTAGGGATATGAACAAAAATATAAATATCCATTTCTACTAAAGTCTAATCAGACTTATAATGGAATATCCATCAATACCCACGTCTTTAGCATCGACCTCTAATAAAAGTGCGTTAAAAAAATAAAGGAATGTAATGAGAAGCATTCAAGAATATGATGATCCGAATGTAAATAAAATACACAACAAATAAAAAGTAGTAGCAATTAATCAGATTATATATACCGACAACCAGTACATGGAGTAAACTAGTTTAGTACTAGTGAATTGACAGAAGAATCTAAAGCAGAAGAGAGAAACTACCCAAAAAACAAAGACCACAGAAGGTGGAGAAGAGAATCTTCAGAATTATATTCATTGCGATGAACTTCAACCATTAAACTTTTAAGAAATGTCTTGTGGAAAACTAATATGTAGAACTTACTACGTAAATATATTGCAAAATCATTATGTTAACATTAACGTTAAAATCTGTACAATTCACCATGTTAATGTAATGTAAGACCATTATTGTAATAGGTTATATTAAGGCCATAGTTAAAAAAATTGTGCCCTTACCCAGATAAAATTGCGGATAAACCACACTTTACATTACTCTTATTAATACTTAACTTCCTACATTATTCTCTCCCATGGTTAGCTAACTAACTG
>NC_087219.1:3348531-3368909 GCF_015104395.2 Macrobrachium nipponense | reverse complement strand
TCCAGTGAAGGTTTGCAGGCAATTATACTGTTCACACCGTCATGGGACATGCCCCGAAATCGTGATCCACTGTCACTATGTAGTGAGAGTAGTGTGACCTGTCGCCCACACACCCATCTCTGACAACTCTTGGGTACCTTGCTCTTGCCCAGCATAGTGTTCGACAGCACCAACAGTGGCCACCTGTAAATTGAAAACTCCATATAATTATTGGCTGAAGTTCGCTATAAAGTTAAATTTGCAAAACCTGAATTAAATTAAAAATACAAGCGCCTCTATTAAGTTTCTCAGATTTCTCCAGTTCTCCCATTTTGCAGAATCCAGAGGGCTTATCAACTTCAGCGCCAAAACAAACTAGCCAGTAGCCACGAACACCAGAAAACGGAAAAATGATAAAAATAACAATTATTTACCATTGTAATTCAAATGGACTCAATTAGCAATAAGTTAAATATTTAATTCAACGTGAAATACTGGAAAACAAATTGGAATGATACAATAATATATATAGAGAAAGACCCTGGCATAATATTAATCAATGAAACACTATGAAACTAAACTAAAAAAAATGTTTGGATGTAATACATATGCAAGACTTCGCTGATGAACCCTTTTGAGGAATAGCAATAGCAAACAAAAATAACAGACATAAAATATTAGATTATTTCCAAGAAGACATTTTAGCAATCCAGATTCAAACTAACAAAGGACCGATAGTGATCGTGACAGGTTAACAGCCGCCAAGGATCTAAATTCCAGACACCAACTATTTGGATAAAGGTAATTTAATTACACAGGTCAAGAAATAGATTGATAAATAAAAGATGTATTCACTTAGGACCTGATTTTGATACTTTCGTAGCAAATAACAGAAAAGGAAAGCCAGACATAATATTAGGAAATGACGAAATTCACCTCAGTATTGCCATTACGAAAGGACCAGCAACCTCCTTTGATCCTATACCAATGGTAATCACATTGTCAAACTAATCCAATAAACTATTCTATCTTCAGAAATAGAAAATGATAAAAAAGAGAAAGGTGGCCAAGCTTCAAAAATGTGTAGAAAACCCATCAATGAATTCAAATGAAATATAAATAAAAGAAAAAGTAGTAGACAAAGAACTTTAATGGTACAAAAATAGAGAGGAAAGCCTATAATCAAATATATACCAATACGTAAATAGATACACTACACTGCCACATCCTATAGTAGTGGCAAGTTAAAATTAGTAGAATGGCACTACAACAACATCCAAAATGCAGTACTTATACCAGGTTGGAACAACACATTAAATGAAATTATGTATCGGAATAAGAACAGTTAGTACAAGAAAACTCAAAGAATATATCATCAAAATTGGGAAGACCTAATAAAACATACACAAATACAGAACAATAACCCAATTACTACGTTTCAAGACTGATGGGAAGCAAAACTAATACATCACCATACATAAACCATAGGAATGAGAAAATGTATGATGACCAAGAGCTAAGAAATTCATTGAACAACAGACAGAACAAATCCGCACCATGCAGTTGATATTAGCAGATTCGATGAAGACTGCCCACTAACAAGGAAAGTAGAGTTACGGGAAAATAAATTAATAATTTAAAATCTTAAACTAGGCACCAGGAGGAAATGAAATTAACAAGGCCATAATTCAAAATTTACCAGACATTGCATTTGAAAAATAAAGATACAATTAGGGTCTCACATGGAACATTTTCAAATTATATTCAAGAATGCAATAATGATTTTAAATGGCCAAAACAAGAAAAGATACTAGTCTGGTCTATAATTATAACTAGACCAATATCATTACTAAAAATATTTGGTATATTTGAAAAAATTTGAAAAAATAATTAACAACAGGTTAAGGTTGTTCCTAGAAGGTAATCAATTACACAATATCAACAAATATGGATTTAGAAAAGAAAGAGGAATCCAGATTGCAATAGCAACAATAAATGAGAGAATTGCACTATCATCACAAAGAAGAAAGTACCTATGCAACCTAGTATGTAGAACTATAACTTTTAGGCATTTGACAAAGTAAGGATACAAGGAATTCAATACAAAATGTTACATTTCAACCTTCTAGACATGTGAGAAAAAACTGAAACTTCATCAAAGATCGAAAAGCAGCAATGAAGTCACAAAACTACATAAGGAATCCATTCCCGTAACTAAGAGGAGTCCCACAAGGATCTGTACTCAGTCCAAAATTATCCATATTATTATATATACATCAGATGTGACTCCACCATCAGAGTAACGTACACGAAGAAGGGACCTAACTTTGAAGATAAGTAGCACAAAAAAACAATGGGCCAAATTGAAAGATAAGTTGAATAAAGTGGAAAACAGAAATAAATCCAAATTCCAACTGGTATCACTATCTGCACACAAGCCTGCTCAAATAAGAGTAGACCAACAACCACTTAATTTGACTAAAAGTGCAAGAATAGTTACTATAGGAATGCAATTCGGACAAAGATGAATATAAAGACATTTCGCAGAAAGGCTGAGAATAGCAAGAACACAGAATGCAAAGCTAAAATGTTTTAGGGATATGAACAAAAATATAAATATCCATTTCTACAAAAGTCTAATCAGGCCTATAATGGAATATCCATCAATACCCACGTGTTTAGCATCGACCTATAATATAAGTGCATAAAAAAATCAAGGTCTGTAATGAGAAACAATCTAGAATATGATGATCCGAATGTAGATAAAATACACAACAAATACAAAGTAGAAGCAATTAATCAGATTATATATACTGACAACAAGTATATGGAGTAAACTAGTTTAGTGCAATAGTGAATTGACAGAAGAATCGGAAGCAGAAGAGAGAAACTACTCAAACAACAAAGACCACAGAAGGTGGAGAAGAGAATCTATAGAATTATATTCATCGCGATGAACCTCAACCTTTATGAGCGTCTACAATTAACTTAAGCATTATTTAGACATTTAATCACACAATCTGTGGTGCCCGACAAACTACTTTGATGACATCATATAGAATTGTATATGAACTTATTGTGACGGTAAAGGGATTTTAAACTAGTTCATGAACGATGATCATAAGATACTACAGGCTTAAATCACACAGAGATAGAATTATATACTATACTGAGTTTACTTTTTTAAGATCGCTAGGGTGGGGCCAGGTACAAAAGGCAGAGTTGTCATATCTACGGGTATGTAAGTCCCATTAAATGCTTCCCGCAGATATAATCCTTCTTAGAAGGATTCGCTTCAGACCTTGGAAGTCGAGGGAAAGGGTATGCTTATTCCCTGTTAACTTTTTTTTTTTTCATTCCCAATTCTATTTAGCTATTCCTTCTTTCTCTTTCTATAATTATAGATACGCTGAATGGCATGTTGACTCTGGTGTTTGGACTCGAGACATAAATTCATAAGTCAATCAATCTATTATGCCCTTAGAAACATTTTCATCAAAATCATCCAAGTCAGTCAGACTCACTTTCCCTTTTCTTTTTTGAAACACTGGAGATTCCACTATTTTTCCAGTTTCTCTTGCTTCCTTGTTAAGTCTACGAATAGTCATTTCTGACACTTTTGTTGCTTCAGATGTTCTGTGGATAGCCTTCGAAACATCAATTAAAGGACCTTCATGACGTTTTTATAAAATGAATTATTTCAGGAAATTATAGACTATTTCCTTGGCCTCGGGTGGTGGGTGAAGACGTTTACGGGAGTCATTTGGGCTGGGCTGTCCCAACTTTTCACAGTGGGTGATCGAGAGCGAGTATCCTTTAATGATATCGACCATGACCTTTTAAATCCTCTTAAAAATCATAGGTCCCCTAAACTCAGATCTGGCATCGCCGGGGAAAAATATGCCATATCTTCATTTTCATTAATAAAACAGAGGTTTTAACGAAGAATATACGAAATAAGATATATTCAAAATATCTGATGCAAATAAAGAACCACATTTCAAGAAATGAAAACTATTTCAATAGACTCCATAAAGCTAATATGATTACCATAACATGAAAATTTGCCAGGCAACGTATGATATCTGTACAAGCCACACCACAGCGATCTTAGAAAAGTAAACGCACTATAAAGCGTTCTTCGACATATTTACAATGCCGCCTGTCCCCCGCATCCAACCCCCCCCCCCCCCCCCCCCCCCCACCACATTTCTGTCTCTCTCTCTTTTGCTTAGTGGTGTCCAGCAAAAGGCAATGTAGGAGACTCCGTTACAAGGGTTCCAATCCTTTAATGACACTTAAATACAAAATTCAAAGGTTCAACACCATGCAGGTGTTGTATGGACAAAGGCGGAGTTAGTTATGAATTTTTTAGGATATTTTTTTTTCTTAAGTATAATGAATATTCCTTCACCTAAGCATACTTTTGTATACGTGCACAGTAAAATACCCGAGCCATCATGTAATCGATAATCTATAGCGTCTGGATTTTTGTCAAATTTGGTAGGTGCGAAGCAAATACATATCACAGTGCTTACCTAATTTTATTTAATTTTTTTGTTTAAATTTCCATAGTTAATTTTACATTTCCTTAATATTTAAGTAATCCTAGATTTCCATATCTAAGGGTTACACAAATTTTTAATAAGAGTATTTTCTTTATATTTTACAGGAGCTACATTACACCAGAAAGAAGACGCCAAGAAGAGGAAACCTCCAACGCCAGAGAATTTGTCCAAAAAGCAGAGTCAAGACGCCATCCTCCCAGCGCCTACCTATCCAACCTACTCCCCAATTACTCCAGACTACAGAAGACTCCCGGCTCTCGTCTACTCCCAGATTACTCCGGCCTGCTGCCCTGAAGGAGACCAAGTCTGGAGGGAGCGGTGACTCTAGAGACCGGCGGAGGGAGGAACTCCAAGGGGTCAGGAGGCGTCTGCTTCAGTCAAAAGTAGTTTGTCAACATTTTATTGCTCTGAAGCTCTTGGCTATTTTATTGTCGACGATGTCTGCCAACCGTTGGAGGAAAAATAAAATTTAATTTCTAATAAAGCCTAGGAGCAAGTTAAGGGATAGTTATTATTTAATAGACTTCCAAGAAAGGAAGAAAAAATAACCGAAGCCTCAAGAAATAGATAAGGCTAATGATTATGCAACAGACTTACAACGGAATGACTCATTCGAAGGAAAATATCTAAAATCAAACTGAAAAAATCAGACACGTTCATGAAATAGCTAATCTTTTTTAAGACTGAAAGAAGTGACTCCGAGGGAGTGGTAAGTCTAAAATCTGAATTAGACGCAAGTTACTAAAGGCTTCTACCATTAGTGCAATAATAAATTCTGGAAGCAGTTTCATCAAATTATAACGAAACTTATAATTCAGAACGTAATGATACTTAAAGGAATAAGAGTAATTAGGATTTTGAGGGATGAAAGTCTTCGGTTTTCAAAGTATAAATGTGATCTTAGGTTTTTTTTTAGGTTGTCTATAAGATTTTAAGCTATGTAATTCTACAAATATGTATACATATTTTTTTGAGTTTTCAACTATTTGAGCGTAGGATTTCAAACTGAGCCAGGGATTTTATTCTATTTCATATATAAAGACCAACAGTTTTGATTCATAGTCTATACAGTAATAATTGTTGAATTTGTCCCAACCTATTTTTTTTTTATATTAAGTTATGAAATCTATAGATTCACTGTGAGAATCCGTATTTTAAGTTCAATGAAAGACTATGGCATTTGCATTGAATTATGCTGCTTCTTTAGCCAACAAACCTACCTAAAAAAAAATGACCTTTGTTAGCAAGTGCTAACACAAGTAAAACCTGTAACAATTTACGAGTATATGATTGGGCACAACATATCTCCAGTGAGGGTTTGCAGGTGAATTATTTCAGGAAATTATAGACTATTTCCTTGGCCTTATAAACAGACGGTGTTTATAAGCAAACACCGTCTGTTTGCTTATAAAGTTTGCCGGCAAACTTTATAAGCAAACAGACGGTGTAGCCATGGGCTCTCCCTTGGGTCCCACTTTTGCCAACATCTTCATGTGCTCGCTGGAAGAACGCATGTTAGATGACTGCCCACTCAGGTTCCACCCACTCTTTTATGGTAGGTATATTGATGACACCTTCGCCTTATTTAAAAATGACTGTGATATTGACTCCTTTTTAGCATATGTTAATACTAAACATAGTAACATTAATTTTACCGTGGAAAAAGAGGTGAACGATCAATTACCTTTCTTAGACGTTCTTGTCACTAGGGATAATGGCTCTTTTAGTATATCTGTTTTTAGAAAGAAAACTTTTACTGGTCTAGGATCCAATTACTATAGTTCTTGTTTTTATGATTTTAAACTAAACTCTATATTTTTACTTCCTCCACCAGGGCAGGGTTTTTTTATTACATCGAACTGGCAATCCTTCCACCAAGAAATTAGTTCCTTTCTGGATATTTTAGGGATAATTGCTTCCCACAGACTGTTTTATAAAAAGCTCAGTTTGTTTCTTAACAAACAATTCGCTAATGTCGCCAAACCATGTACAGTACCAAAATTAGCTTTTTATGCCAAATTCCCGTTCTTACATGATGACTCCTTTCGGAAAAAGTTTGCACAAATTATTCATAAACATTATGGTGCCATTAATCTCAAATTAATTCCAAAATAAACCCGCTAACAATCGGTTCCTTTTTCAGACATAAAGATCGATTGGACCCTCTCTTGACCTCCAACGTGGTCTATAAGTATACTTGCCCTAAGTGTAACTCTGGGACATATGTCGGATCCACGAGGAGGTTACTGCGGGTCAGAATCGACTCTCATCGGGGATTAAGTTTCCGTACTGGCTGTAGGCTCTCCAATCCCGAACACTCTAATATAAGAAACCATTCGAAAAAATTGTAAAAATATATATAGAAAGAGTCATTTCCAAGTCATAGGCCAAGCGAACAATGCATATGAACTGCCTATCCCGGAGTCATTATTTATTAAACAACTGGTTCCCCAGTTAAATACCCAGACCTCCTCCACACAACTGTACCTGAGCTAACTTTTATTTGTTCTGTCATTCTGTCTCTTGCCTTCTCGGCACAAGGTTGGTTAGCGGTCTTTGGTCTTTTTATTTTTATTTTTTTTGTTTTCGTCGTTTCTGTAGTTTTTAATTGTGTTGTAATTTACAAATGTTGAATTTTAGAGTAATTTTTAAAGTAATAATAAGTAATTTTAAATTAATTTTATTTATTGTTTAACAGATTCCCTGAAGATGTAATAATGATATTACGAAACGTAGGAAATAAAGAATTGTAATGAATTGCAACGTTTCTAATAGTCCACCTTCATGCTGATATATATATATATATATATATATATATATATATATATATATATATATATATATATATATATATATATATATATATATAGATAGATAGAAGACCCTGGAATAATTTTAATCAATGAATACTATGAAACTAAAATAAAAAAAATGTCTGGATGTAATACATATATGCAAGACTTCGCTGATGAACCCTTTGCAGGAATAACAATAGCAAACAAAAATAACATTAGACATAAAATATTAGATTATTTCCAAGAACACATTTTAGCAGTCCAGATTCAAACTAACAAAGGACCGATAGTGATCGTGACAGGTTAAGAGCCGCCAAGGAGACATTATTTCCCACTTCCGGAAGTCATGAAGTTAAAGAGCGGATCCAAATGCCAGACACCAACTATTTGGATAAAGGAATCTAATTACACAGGTCAAGAATTAGATTTATAAATAAAAGATGTATTCACTTAGGACCTGATTTTGATACTTTCGTAGCAAATAACAGAAAAGGAAAGCTAAATATAAATTTAGGAAATAACGAAATTCACCTCAGAATTGCCTTTACGAAAGGACCAGCAACCTCCTTTGATCATATACCAATGGTAATCACATTGTCAACTAATCCAATAAACTATTCTATCTTCAAAAATACAAAATATAAAAAAGAGAAAGTTGGCCAAGCTTCAAAAATGTGTAGACAACCGTCAATGATTTCAAATGAAATATAAATAAAAGAAATAGTAGACAAAGAACTTTAATGGTACAAGAATATAGAGGAAGCTATAATAAATCATATACCAATACGTAAATAAATACACTACACTGCCACATCCTGTTAGTAGTAGGAAGTTGAAATTAGTAGAATGGCACTACAACATCCAAAATGCAGTACTTATACCAGGTTGGAATAACACATTACATAAAATATATGTATCGGAATAAGAACAGTTAGTACAAGAAAACTCCAAGAATATATCATCAAAATTGGAAGACCTAATAAAACATACACAAATACAGTACAATAACCCAATTACTCCGTTTCAAGACTGATGGGAAGCAAAAAAAAATTTATGATGACCAAGAGCTAAGGAATTCATTAAACAACAGACAGAACAAATCCGCACCATGCAGTTGATATTAGCAGATTCGATGAAGACTGCCCACTAACAAGGAAAGTAGAGTTACGGGAAAATAAACTATTATTTTAAAATCTTAAACTAGGCACCAGGAGGAAATGGAATTAACAAGGCCATAATTCAAAATTTACCAGACATTGCATTTGAAAAATAAAGATACAATTGGGGTCTCACTTGGAACATTTTCAAATTATATTCAAGAATTCAATAAGGATTTAAATGGCCAAAACGGGAAAAGATACTCTTCTGGTCTAGAATTATAACTAGACCAATATCATTGCTAAAAATATTTGGTAAAATATTTTAAAAAATAATTAACAAAAGGTTAAGGTTGTTCCTAGAAGGTAACCAACTGCACAATATCAACAAATATGGATTTAGAAAAGGAAGAGGAACCCAGATTGCAATAGCAACAATAAATGAGAGAATTACACTATCATCACAAAGAAGAAAGTACCTATGCAACCTAGTATGCAGAGATACAACTAAGGCATTTGACAAAGTAAGGATACAAGGAATTCAATACAAAATGTTACATTTCAACCTTCTAGGCATTTGAGAATAAACTGAAATTTCATCAAAGATCGAACAGCAGCAATGAAGTCACAAAACTACATAAGGAATCCATTGCCGTAACTAAGAGGAGTCCCACAAGGATCTGTACTCAGTCCAACATTATCCATATTATATACACATCAGATGTGACTCCACCATCAGAGTACTGTACTGATGTCTGCTTTGCAGATGATATAACTCAAAAAGTTATACATCCAGAAAAACGTACACGAAGAAGGGACTAACATTGAAGACAAGTAGCACAAAAAAACAATGGGCCAAATTGAAAGATAAGTGAATAAAGTGGAGAAATAAATCAAATTCCAACTGGTATCACTATCTGCACACAAACCTGCACAAACAAGATTAGACCAACAACCACTTAATTTGCCTAAAAACACAAGAATAGCTACTTTAGGGATGCAATTCGGACAAAGATGAATATAAAGACATTTCGCAGAAAGGCTGAGAATAGCAAGAACACAGAATACAAAGCTAAAATGTTTTAGGAATATGAACAAAAATATAAATATCCACTTCTACAAAAGTCTAATCAGACCTATAATGGAATATCCATCAATACCCACGTGTTTAGCATCGACCTCTAATATAAGTGCGTTAAAAAAAAAAAATCAAGGAATGTAATGAGAAACATTCAAGAATATGATGATCTGAATGTAGATAAAATACACAACAAATACAAAGTAGTAGCAATTAATCAGATTCTACATACTGGCAACCAGTATATGGAGTAAACTAGTTTAGTGCAATAGTGAATTGACAGAAGAATCGGAAGCAGAAGAGAGAAACTACCCAAACAACAAAGAACACAGAAGGTGGAGAAGAGAATCTTCAGAATTATATTCATCGCGATGAACCTCAACCATTATACTTTTAAGAAACTTCTTGTGGAAAACTAATATGTTAACATTAACGTTAAAATATGTACTATTCACCATGTTAATATAATGTAAGATCATTATTGTAGTAGGTTATATTAAGGCCATAGTTAAAAAAAATTTTGCCCTTACCCAAATAAAATTGTGGATAAACCACACTTTACATTACTCTTATTAATACTTAACTTTCTACATTATTCCCTACCATGGTGAGCTAACTAACTGCCCCCACTTTTCTTTCCCCCATCTTACCTATCAGCTAAATATAAATAAATAAATTGACAATCCCCGAATTAATTTGTTAATTACCGTTGTCCTAAACACCATATTTATATCGCGAACATAATAGTATTAAAGTAACTGCACCTAATACAACGTTCACTTTTAATTTAAAAAATATCACCATAACCAAAAATACAGTATAAATATAAAAACACTTACTGGAACAAAATATACTAAACGGTCACAGTCGAAATTGGTACCGGGACCTTGCCGGGTCCTCTCAGGTCAAAAGGTAAAGCAAATACCTCAAGGGGACACTACAGGAGTCAGGACCACACAGTTAATCCAGTATTCCCACGGTCACTCAGCATGGGACCTCCCCAGGAGGATAGATTTCCTTGGAAACTCACAGGGTAATGACCCCGACCACTCAACCTAACGTCGAAGTCGCCTCAAGAACCAGGATTCCTGATACACACTTAACGACCCATTAAGACTGACCACCGACAGATGCTTGTTACGAACTTTAAACTTACTTACTTATTAACTTGTTACAACTGCAGTTCTGGACAATGTGATTGTAACACAACAGACTAAACATAATATTCAATGTAACACTAATTGTCGTCACTTTGTGCTATTGTAACACTGAAGTCATCGAATACTACTTTTCAGTAAAAAGGATATTGGTTTTGATTCTATTTTTTTTTCTTTTTGTAATCAATAATAAATTTCAAATATTGCAGGTATATTATTTTGTAATGTTTTAGTGTTATCTTACTTATTAGGTAAATGAAGTGTAATATTTTTCTTATAAAAGATAAAAAAATACCACTTTTCATGATGGAGAATCAAATTGAAAACTTTTTTTTTCAGAACTTTATTAGTAAAATCTAAAAATGTCTGTTTCAAAGCACATTAAAGATATAGTGACTATTTTATTTACAATAAATCATGGTATGTTGCCGGATATATGTGAATATAGACTAATTTGTGACAATATTTTTTTTCTAAGATATTCCAAGTTACCAATCGGCAATGACTGGCAGCATACAATACACACGTATGGAAAAGGTCATTCAATATGTGTTCATTAAAACAATTGTCTGTTATATGAGGTATATTTCAATGTTTTATTTATTTATTTATTTTTTTTATGCTTCAGGAGTCCTATTCTTAATGTACATTATTCTGCGTCAGTGACCCTAGTATTTGTGACCGCCAGATAACCCACAATCAATCAATTAATGCACAACATAAATTCCGAGGAAAAGGGGCAGATCTACATTTATAACAGGTATCCTAACCGTATGATAATTTCTTCCTTAAAACCTTGGAGTCTGGCAACTGCTCCTCCGTACAAATTTGAATTGCTCCGTGGGAGGAACTAGACCTACTGGACGTTACGGGCACAGTAAATTTTTCTCTCTCCTATTTAATCTTGTTTACTTTTCCCCTAATTATATACTGTATGTTGTATCATTTTTGTTCTGTTCTATTTGTTTTAAACCCTTCCTCCAACGGTCAGCAGCATCCACAACAAAATTGTTCAGAGCTTCGAAACAATACAACCTTGACAGAAACTCCATATTTTATTGAAAAAGACGCCTCCTGACCCGTTGCAGTTCCTCCCTACAGACTTTGCCTCCTTCAGGGCAGCTGGTTGGAGTAAAAAGGGAGTGAACGAGAGCCGGGAGTCTGTTGTAGTGATAGTCTGGAGTAATTGGGGAGTAAGAAAGATACCTAGTACTATAATTTGTTTTTTTTTTTAAGAGCTGGGATGCTGAATTCCCGACGCGTTGGAGGTTTCCTCGACTTTCCTTCTTTCTGGTGTAATGTAGGCCTAAATCAGCATAATATAAATATATATAATTACAATAATGTTGAATAAAACTGACAAAGCAAGTTTATATAACAACTGTAATGGAAATCTATAAGATTATGGTGATATGACAATATCTAAATAAAACTGAGGACGAAGGAATTCTTCATAATTCCCCTAAAATGTGTCTATAAGGTTTACGAGCATGTAATATATAATATAATTTGCTATATTTCTTTAACTTGCAGTGTAAACTGTATATTTCTTCGAATTGTTTTTCCAATTTGATTTATTAGTGTAGTTCAATATCTTGTTTCGTTGTCGAGTCACTTAAATGATTCATATAGGTCTATTTGATTCATATCCATCATATATGTGACTGAAAGAATCTCCAGATGATATAGGTTATCAATTACATAACATGCAAGTTATTTTGTTGTGCACACGTTCAAAAACGTGTTGGTATAGGCCCACTGAGTCGGTTGCAACAAACAATTTTTGGCATATACAGGGCAGCACACGGGAGAGAGAGAGAGAGAGAGAGAGAGAGAGAGAGAGAGGAGAGAGAGAGAGAGAGGCGAAGTACTACAGATATATGCAAGCGCCAGCCTATATAAAACTAATCAAGGAATTCTCTTTCTCTCTCTCATAATTTATGTGAGATCAATATAAGAAATAATTGACAGCAAGTTTCACTAGTTCCTCTAAAATATACTAAGTCTATATATTCGTTATATAAACGAACTTCAAATGTATCTTAAATGAAATCCTTGAGGGCGAAAGAGTGTTTCATAATTACCATAAAATATATGAGGCTGTAAAATTACGATTATGTTGAGAGCTTACAAATGAAAAGTTAAAAACCTAATCCATGAGTGAGGATTATTTTAATTCAGGTAATCTTTATAAACATTCACCTAAAGGTATGTTTTTAAACAAATATTGGTCACATAACCTTTTTTTGAAGCATGTTAATCCTAATACAACAAATTTCATTAAACATGACTGATACCACTGAAAAATAATAGTCATTCCTTGTGACGTCACATGTGAAACATATTTTAAAAGTATGTTACACATTATGTAATTGTAAGAAAAGAACAGTTACATCACTCAGCCTTATTCCTATGAGCGTCACATTAATCATTCCATGACCACATTATGTGGTGATTCATGAAACTGATAATAAATCACATAGACAAATTTTGAAAAAAATACCATTCACTGCAGATTCTCTCTGTAAGTGTCTGAGTTATGCCTCGGGAACATCCTGACAAAACTGTATTAATTAACTTCTAAACTTAACTCACATTATCCATTAATAATAGTTAAAACAAAATAGCATTAGTCCTTCTTAATAAATTCTCACTAATTCACCTTCATTAACTAGGCTGCAGCTGTCCATTGTGACGCACTGTATAGGTCTAGGTCTACGTTTTATAACAGGACTACTCAAGAGTTCCTCTCACCAGACACGCCCAGAACAGAATGACAAGTTCGGGTCAGTCACAGTCGTCTTGCGTAATAATTTTCAGTTATTATAGAAGACTCTCTCTCAGGTGCTTAAAGTGCCAGAGGTTTGGGCATCACAAGAGGGAGTGTACCGCCAAACATGACTGCGGGATTTCCAGTCAGCGTCACGAGACCGACGTTTGCCTAGAAAAGTTTAAAGCAAAGGGCCACACTGTTGCTCATGCCCAAACTGTCATCAGTCCCACCATGCATGGTTTAAGGGATGCCCCGTCAGAGTGGAGAAGATTTGGAGGATGAAGGGCATCCCCCCACCGCCTGCAAGACCTCGAGAACGCCAGCCATCGCCACCAAGAAGACCTCCAATAAGCCGAGAATAGACAGATGACGAATCTGCCTCCTCCACCGTAGAATCCTCAACCTTCCCCTGCACAACCTCCTAAATCCCGGCATTACATCCCCAACCCCTCATCCTTTCTTTACCTCCAACCTCCTGCTCCCCAACCTCCCCTAAAATCACCCCCTCAGACCCCTAAGATCTTCCCCTGCCCTTATGCATATTTCCCCGACCCCTAAGTTCATTCCCCCCACCCCACACCGCCAGTAGTTCCTGTTTTACTAGTGGAAATGGGAACCCAGACCAAAGAATCGCTAGTTGAAGAAGAAGACATGAAAACCGAAACTCCGTCAGCAGTTCCCGTTTTGCAAGTCGAAGCAAGAACTCAAACAGAGGAGGTCACAGTCCCACGGAGGGACATTAATTAAAACGAAGACCTAAAAACGAAACCTGAGTGCTGATGGCAAAACTCAGACCGACGTCATTCTCGTGGAAGACTTCAATGTCAGTAAGTTCCTGCTAACCTACGATGAGTTCCATTTATTTATATATAGAGCTCTTTTCTGTAACATTGGATATGAAGAACAATTGCTAGCTGCAATCCTTCACGAAGTCCAGGATGTAGAGATTAGTCTCTCAGATGATATCCTCACACCGAGATGCCTCTACAGAACTCCACCGACTATTAATTGTTAATTACTTAATTGGCAATTAACTACTTTTTCTACTAATTAACAACCGTCCCCTCCCCTCCGTTTTCGGTCGCTTCATCTCTAACGACCGAATTCTTCAACTGTCACTTAACTACCGCTTAAGCTGTTGCTAACTTTTGTTTTGTTATTTTTGAAACTGATCATTTTTCATTTTTCTATCATCGATCTCTATCACTAACGATCGGTGCTTTTCTTCTAGCGTCCAGTAATAGAATGTGGTACTTGAACTCAATGGAAAGTTGCGTTTTTTTTTTTTTTTTTTTTCTACTACGATAACTTTTTCGATTTGCCTTACTGGCTATCTCCGACTCGCCAGGACTCGCTCTATTGATCTTTTTCTCCTACTGCTGGGTACAACCTTAAGCCCCGTCCACACGATGGGCAAATGCCCGGCAGGCACTCTGATTTGCCCGGAATTCTCTCGCTTTGAAACAGTGTTAACAGATCAAACAGCCCAATTAACATTTGCTTCAACGTCTGATAATGAAAAAATGATCAGGAATATAATCAAGAGTTCACGCAACCATTAGCAATTGTTTGTAATCCTGGTTTTTACTTCTTACACTTCATGTACAAGCTTCTACCTAAGGAAGGAGAGAGAGAGAGAGATAATATATATTCCTTCCTTCAGTTAGCAAAATCCCAGTTCTATCATATATTCCATGGAAAATATACTAAAAGATAACAAAAGCAGAGTTACCAGCACACTTGCATCCCTGAACGTGTCAAAATCGTTTGTCATCTGTCACTCAATATTTCTACATTACGTAACATCGAAAAATGTAAACAACACATTGATGGCTTCTGGATTCTGTGTCAAGGCTAAAGGTTTGTTTTTTAATCCATGTCAATAATTTCTCCATAAGAAGGGTTATAGTAAGTCCCCCTGACCTTATACATGTAAACAAATAGTACACATACATACGTAGACAGAAAAACACATATGCATACATACTGTGTGCGCAAAACATACACATAGGCATATAAGTGTGTTTATCATTAAGTAACGGAATTATCCGGATTTCATTATTTTCCAGTTTTGTCAAGTTACAAGTATATAGCTTCTCTGATTGTTCATTGGATGATGTACATTAACAGACATTACTATACGCATTTTCCATACAACATCCTAATTAATGACTACATTTACTATATTTCGTCAATCCCAACCAAGATTCTCCATCAGTTTTGGAAAAGCTAAGAACAAAATGGAAGGGGAGAGTGTTGTGTACATAACACTCTGACCTGAAGATTAAGATGATCTGCTTTAACCTGACATTTTATTTACCAGTATAAGCTTCGTCATTCACCTCATACCCACAGAGAATTGGGAACAGTGTCTGCCTGCCGGGCATTTAGCCCGTCGTGTGGACGGGGCTTTAGGGTTCAAAGGGGTTGGTAACCTCGCATGGTCACCTTTCCTTTCACTTTTGCAAATCATATTCCGCCTGCATAGTACACTGATATTCTAATAAAGGCTCACGACATATCCTTTAATTCACCTTTCCACTGCAAGTGCCCGTGATGGCATAAAAGCCAGCTTAATCTCAAACAAACAACAACAGTAGTCATAGTCCTTTATTCAGCAGGGAATCGAAGGTCAGCTGACGCGTTCATTGAAGGTTCCTTGTTGTTCCTTGTTGTCGTTGTTTATGATTAACCTGGCGCTATGCCAGCAACGGGTTCTTTTTCATTAAGCAGCCCTCAAAATCCTCGTATTCCGGAGAGCATTTTAGTTTCACCACCACCACGAAGCTTGGCGTTTAAATATCTGCCCTGATGCCAATTTTACAAAAGGACAGCTTTATAGGTGTGACAGACCGAGGCCACACTATAAGATTATAGGGGTAGTTTTTCATTTCCAGGAATTTTAATAATCTTCTTATTCCGTCCTGCGCGCTCTCTCTCTCTCTCTCTCTCTCTCTCTCTCTCTCTCTCTCTCTCTCTCTCTCTCTCTCTCCTACATTTTAGAGCTCTTTTCTTATTTTAACGTTTTAACTATTTTGTCAGTAATTGTAAATGTACATTTATCATTATTACTAAAAAAAAAATAGATACTTGAAAGTCGTTAATTAATGCTATAGAATTAGGAGATATATTTCTTGTTCATTTTTCGAATTACGAATTTAAAAAAACACTGTTCTTTGTCGCTTACATATTATCTATATCTATAACGAGGAGTGTCGTCCTTCTTAAGATTCCAATCAATTATCTTGTCAGAGAGAGAGAGAGAGAGAGAGAGAGAGAGAGAGAGAGAGAGAGAGAGCTGCTTGTATGCAATTGTATACAACTTACTTTATGTTATGATTTATTTCATATTTCCTTGCTTACCAATTTATTCATTACTTATGATATTAAGAAATCAGAATATTTGTAGAAAGGAGTTATGCCTACAAACATACCGTGACTACCGGAAGTGCCCCTAGGAGACAGTTTTTAGATGCTTGCCAATAGATTTAAACGCACGAGGAGTCCATTGAAATGTTGGCAACATCAGCAAAATGAAATGCCATGGTAATAGAAGATCTGATTCCGTTTTTGTTTTGTTATTTTAAATAAATAAATAAATAATTAAATAAATAAATAAACTCAAAACTAAAACTTTATTAATCGTGAACATTGTAATTAACTTAGAATTCTGAGTAACGAAAAAGATATTTGAAATCTGCAATGGGAGAAATGGTTTTATCTTTATTGTTGTTTATAGATTTGGCAGATATCAGAGATCAACTAACGGGGAGAGCTAATTTCATTTTGGAATAACATGCTAGAAATTGATACCGGTTTTGAATGGAAATTAAAGGCATCAGAGGAGAAGCTACGGTCTGCCTCCTAGGTTCATTAGGAGTGAATTATCGTGTTGATAGGATACCAGTTAAGTTTGCTTAACTCATTGCGTAAATAACTATATCGACTCTCGATTCTTAAAAATAAATGAATGCATAAATAACTTAAAAAAAAAATTAAGAAACACATCTCATTATAATTAATGGCAGTTTCACGATAATATTATCAGGAATAGAATATGGAATGAAAATATAAATTTAGAAAGGCGATGATGAGGAAGAAACAATTTGGGTCTCAACACAAGGAACTATGGATATCGCCCCAGAACAGAAGCATCACACTTAAACAAAGGAAGATCTATACTAAAATGTCTATAACTATAAACATTTCTTCAAGGATATAACCCAAATGGAGCTTTAAAAGAGAGAGAGAGAGAGAGAGAGAGAGAGAGAGAGAGAGAGAGAGAGAGAGAGAGCGAGCATTTCCAATGCACACATTTTAAACTTCAAAGGACAAATGTGCAATCGTGAACCAACCTCGACATTACGTAAGATCATGGAACGTAAACATGCCGCCATTGCAAAGGGTGGAGAGAGCTTTGTTATGGCGCCAATGAAGCAGACATCCTTGGAGTAGATAAATCACTACTTTTGATTCGCCTGGTTGTGGGCATTAACTTTGATTGACGCTATTACCACAGTTAGGCATTGCAGGGTAGAAGCATTTCCCAGGAATGCAATGCACTTGTTCTCTTCAAGGGGCAGTAATACCCAGGGTTTCGAGTTCAGCTTTTGTACATTTAGCATAAAATTGTCTACAAATTCTGTAATTTAGTGATAAGTCGGCCTGTATCGCAATTAATGCCCACCTCGCCCAACTGGAGCATAATGTGTTAATTTTCCATGACACTATCTTGTCATCTATGACATTATGGAGGAGTTATGGAGTTCCATTTGACAACGTCTGTGTGTGTGTGTGAGAGAGAGAGAGAGAGAGAGGGTGTAATTGCTGTATGGATGGTTAATGACTGAATTGGTTGTTGGTAGGTTCTGGGCTGTCTGCTGGTCCTGTTGATTGTTAGAGTTCCGTGTTTTGAGTGTTTTTGAGTCAGTCTTTGGTGAGAGCTGGTGATAGTAGTGTCGGCAGCAGTCTTGAAGGAATTGAAAGTCAGTTGAGATGTGTTATTGATTTGTTGTTTGCTTGTTGTAGAGTTTTTTGCTTTAGAGTTGAGTTTTGCCTGTGCTGTTGTCTTTGTTGTTTTCTTATTCTTTTGTGTTGTTAGTGGGTGTGTATGTTGCCTTTTGTGCTGTTTTTTTTTTTTTTTTTTTTTTTGGTTGTGTTGTTGTGCAGTGGTCTTGGGTGGCGATTGTTCCTTTTTTGTCTTTGTGTTGTTGAGTTTTGGTTGTGTTCCTTTTTTGGTGTTGTGGTCCTTGGTTGTTGAATTGTTGTTGTAGTCCTTGGTTGTTGTGTTGTTGTTATTGGGTTGTGGTCCTTGGTTGTTGTTGTTGGTATCTCTTGTGACCTCGACCAGTGGACAGCACAGGATAGCCCGGAGTATCTGGAGAGTTGGTAAGTACGTGTGTTTTGTGTTTATGTTTTTGTTTTGTTTTTTGTAGCTATAGGTCAATTGTCCTGCTGTATTTTGTTGTGCAAAGAAGAAAGTGTGACTGGGGTGGGTTGGGTAGCAAAAGTGATTAGGTTAATGTGGGGAGGGTTTTGCAACCTTTTTTTCCTAGCTTGTGATCCCGCCACAACATTTGTTGCATTATATTAAAGTAAATTTAGTAGTACACATTATTCAATCTAGTAAATTCTCTCTACATGATAATACACTTAAAACACACTTAAAATTATTATTAAATAACACTGACATTAATAAGTTTTCAGTAAGAATAAATTACATAAGTGATCTGTAAGAATAAATTACATTAACGAGTGTGTTTCTTTTTGTAATAATGACTGATATAAGGCAACGTAATTACAATTTAAGTCCACTGTGTTATAATGATAGGGTTAATCCCTAGGTGACACAGACTGGATACTAAGGTGATAACACCTAGGTAGTGCATAAAATGCAAAGTAGAGTATAAAGACATTGATACTTCGAAGGAAATTAAATATAAGGGGTTCAACAGGCTTTAGTGGTAAGATTTACTACACAACCCCATGGCAAGACATGAAATCACTGTCTCAGCACATGGCTACATTGCATGATTATTTATATTGTGTGAGACATATACGTGCTTCATTGGGTTCATTGGAAAGTGCTTTTCAAGGGGTTTTAACTGATGATAAATTTATCAAAATTTATATTTAAAAATTTGGAACAGTAGAGTAAAAAGCAAACTATGTTAAAATGCATATCTGGATATCTTTATTTAAAACACTGCAGCGCCGTATTTTCTACATGCTTAGTTATATGCATTTAAAGGGGATTTTCAAGAGCTTCCCAATGAGCCTATATTAAAATCGGTGGAAAATTGGAGGACGACAGAGTTGAAAACGTCTGCAAGACGATGCTGTAATAGCTTCGTTCACCAGTCATCTCCACCCTTTCCTGCGGCGCCGCGCAGTGACAATCAGCGTTAATACATTTAACACGTATATCCATTCCATGTTTATAGTTCCATGCGTTAAGATCCAAGAAAAAACGAAAACGAAAAAACTACTTATTAAAGTAAGACAAACGAGCCTAATAATTATTGCAAGAGATGTGTTTCATGTAAAAACCACAGTGATAGTTAACATTCAAATTTAATTTAATTTATGCTCAAATATCTCATTGATGACGATAACGTTTCTAAAAGATAAATTAGCTCTAAACTCCGTTGCTGAGAAGAGAAACCAAGCCAGGAAATGTCAAATTGGATTCTAAAAGGTCAAGGAAAAGTGTTTCCACAATGAATGTGTTTCATTTTGACCAAGTGCGTTAAAATTGTAAAATATTGTATATTTTCTCTGATAAAAGATAAAAAAAAAGTGCGCTAGGGAGACGATAATCCTCCAAGAATAATTCCGTCCACAGAGCAATTAAGGCTCAGAGGGAGAAGCCACGGTCAGCGTCCTAGATTTTGCGAAAGGATTATCACGGTCAATATACCAGTTGGGTCTA
>NC_087219.1:3309403-3348031 GCF_015104395.2 Macrobrachium nipponense | reverse complement strand
ATGACTGCCATTTGCAAAATCCGTTCCATGGTGATGTACTGTACTTTTTGGACTTTGCAAATCGTCCCCTTCGACATCTTTGCAGGTGGGTCCAACAGGAAGCACGAGGGATCCTTCTTCAAGAGCTCTGCAGACTGTTGATCATTAACAGAAATTATAAATTCCCCTCTCAGGTTCGGTCTGGCTTGCAGTTTCGTTTCTGGGTATTTCTTTTCGAGCGCCAACACAGCAGCGTAGGACGTTTGGTCTTGCAAAGTCACTGCTCTGAATTTGAAGTGCTGGAAAGTCGATGTTGCTGGTCATGATAGGTGCTGTAGATGTCGATGTGTTTTGAAAGTTGATGAACGCTCTAAAGGTTTTTTTCCTCTTCTTATGGACTTCTGGAAGCCCTTCGTCGAGGGAGGAGGGCATGTCCACCAGCTGGGGCCAGGAGACGTCGGTCGCTCCTCTGCCATCGTCGAGAAATAATCCATGACAGCCATCAATAGACCTGCCGACAAAGTAAACCGCGAGAGTCCTTCTATAATAACTGAAAATTATTACGCAAGACGACTGTGACTGACCCGATCTTCTCATTCTGCTCTGGGTGCACAGGTGAGAGGAGCTCTGCGTAGTCCTGTTATTAGACCTAGACCTAGACCTATACAGTGCGTCACAATGGACAGCTGCAGCCTAGTTAATGAAGGTGAATTAGTGAGAATCTGTTAAGAAGGACTAATGCTTTTTTGTTTTAACTATTGTTAAAGGATAATTTGCAGCTAAGTTTAGAAGTTATTACGGTTTTGTTAGGATGTTTTGGGTTTTCTGTTCCCTAGGCATAACTCAGAAAATTACAGAAAGAATCTGCAGTAAATGGTATTTTTTTTTATAATGTATCCATATGTGATTTATTGCCAGTTTCATGAATTACCACATAATGTGGTCGTGGAATGATTAATGTGACGCTCATAGGAATAAGGCTGAGTGACGTAGCAGTTCCTTTCCTTACAATTGCATAATGTATAACATACTTTTGAAATATGTTTCACTTGTGACGTCATAAGGAATGACTATTATTTTTCAGTGGCATTGTCAGTCATGTTTAGTGAAATTTTTTGGATTAGGATTAACATGCTTCAAAAAAGGTTAGTTGACCAATATTTGTTTTAAAAATGCCTTTAGAGGAATGTTTATAAAGATTACCTGTATCAAATTATTCCTCACTCGTGGATAAGGATTTTACTTTTCATTTGTAAGCCCTCAACATAATCGTAATTTTACAGCCTCATATATTTTAGAGGAATTAGTGGAACTTGCTGTCAATTATTTTTTATATTTATCTCACATAAATTTTGAGAGAGAGAGAGAAATTCCTTGATTAATTTTATATAGGCTGGCGCTTGCATATATCTGTTTTACTTCGCCTTTCTCTCTCTCTCTCTCTCTCTCTCTCTCTCTCTCTCTCTCTCTCTCTCTCTCTCGTGTGTTGCCCTGTATATGCCAAACTCTTTGTTTCAACCGACTCAGTTGGCGTATACCAACACGTTTTTGTACACGTGCACAACAAAATAACTTGGGTATTATGTCATTGATAACCTATAGCTTCTGAACGTACTTTCAGTCATATATATGATGGATATGAAGCAAACAGACCTATATCAATCTTTTAATTGACTCGACAACGAAACAAGATATTGAACTATAATAATAAATCAAATTGGGAAAGCAATTCGAAGAAATATACAGAATACACTGGAAGTTAAAGAAATATGGGTGATATTTTTATATATTTACATACTTGTAACCTTATAGACACATTTTAGGGGAATTCTGAAAATTCCTTCGTCCTCAGTTTTATTTAGATATTGTCATATTACCATAATCTTATAGATTTCCATTACAGTTGTTAGAGGAACTTGCTTTGTCAGCTTTATTCAACATTATTGTAATTATACATATCTATATTATGCAGAGTTAGGCCTACGTAGTGGCGGGATTAGAAGCTCAAAAAAAAGAGCGGGCAAAATCTCCCCCACAAACTTAACCAGTCCAGCTGCCAAACTTACAGTCAGTCACACTTTATTCTTTACACTACGGAATACACGCAGGAAATTGACTTACCTACACAGAACACAATAAATAAATAAATAAATAAATAAATAAAAAACACACACACATGCGTACTCAACCAACTCAGAATACACAGGCTATTGCTGTGCTGTCTGCCGGTCGAGGTCGCTGAGATGCCAACAACATCAAAGATAACAACCAAGAACCACAACCCAACAACACAACACCTATGGACAACAACCCCACAACTCAACAACACAACAACAAGCAAGGAATACAACCACACCTCAACAACACAACAAACAAACAACACCAAAGGACCACAACTCAACAACACAGCAATACAACAAGGAACACAACCACAACTCAACAACAAAAAAGAATTACAACCACAACAAAACAAAAGACACTGCACAATCACCAACGCAAAAAAAAACAACAACAGCACACACACCCACTAACAACACAAATGGGATCACACAGCTCACCAACAACAAACCTCACAACTCACAACCACACCAACCAACCACAACGATCCCCCAACGACGACAACAACCCCCAACTATAACAACTCACATATAACTCAATAACTAACTCCACTAGCACAACAAATCCAACCAACACAGGCACAACCACTCTCAGCAAACAACATCAAACTCACAACAACCAAACAACAAACCAATAACACTCAACCTAAATGACTTTCAATGCCACCAACACTATTCACAGACCACTGCCAACACTACTGATCTTTACAGGCTCTGCCTAAAGACTGACCACAGACTGACTGAAAACACAGAACTCTAACAGCTGCACCAGCAGACAACCCAGAACTCACCAACAGCCAATTCAACTGCTAACTAGCCACCACCAATTACCCTCTCGCCTCTCTCTCTCATCTCCTCTCTCTCTCTCTCTCTCTCTCTCTAGGACACACAGACGTTGTCAAATGGAACTCCATAACTCCTCCATAACATTACAGTAGTAAAGAAAGAAAGGGAAGACGAAGGAAACCTCCAATGCGTCGGGAACACAGCATCCCAGCTCTTAGTACTAAGCATCTTGCTTACTCCCCAATTACTCCAGACTATCACTACAACAGACTCCCTGCTCTCGTTCACTCCCTTATTACTCTAATCTGCTGCCCTGAAGGAGACAAAGTCTGGAGGGAGGAACTGCAACGGGTCAGGAGCAGGGCCGGATCCACAGCTGTGGGAAACCCGGGGCACATCATTTGTGTGATTTATTTATTTTATTTTATTTCATTATTATTATTATTATTATTATTTTTAGTGATGTGCAGGGGCGAGTACAGTAAGCACTTTCCACCTGGGCAATTCTGGGTTATACTGAGGACTATTATTGACAAAAATGAAGAACTCTTAGTATTCAGATTAAGCAGGTATTATAGAATATGTTAGTCTCCATATATTAGGAAGTACCGTCGCTAAGGAAACACCAAGGAAACTTATACATTATTATTATTTAACTAATTTACGGGAACAGAGCAGATTTACGTACTTTCTGACAGGCAAAAGTTGTAATTATTTTCTGAAAATCCATTTCCGAGGAATATCACTTTCAATACTAATTACTACCGCCAACCATGAAGACGACTCTGGCTCATTGACGTTTCTCAGATCGGTTTTCAATTATTTTTCATCTTGAAAACTGACCTTTCACCACCAACTACAACTGGACACCATTAATACTAAGATTCTCAACAAGATTTCAACATTACGAAAAGTTGCCTGTAAGCCACTGTCAAGGAGAATTTTGTAGAAGTAGAGTTCTTTTGGAGTTTTTTCATGGACTTTTCTCTCGAGTTTCGCCAATTCAACAAATGAACGAGGTGACCTAGGCTCTAGGTCACCTTTGTAAAATCACAAGACTAGCTGCGGCTGAATTGATCTCATCAGCATCCATATCTTCTAAGCGATTGAGGAATGCAAAGCGCTCACATACAACATCATAAGCAGCTATTCTGCCACTCAGAGATTTAACAATTTGGTCAATAACTGAAAGGAAACTGTTTGCAAGAAACTTTACCTTGGGAACTCATACTGGGCATTCTTTCTGCTTTACCCAATAATCAAGGGTGGGATTAAGACGCACGTCCCTCACACAATGGTGAACTTCAGTATACTCTTCTGCTCAGAAAGTCTGACTCCAGCTGCTTCATACTCCTCATATTTTTCTCTTTTTGTTTCAATAAATGTTTTCAAAAGACTTGAGTTACTTTCACTGCAGCACTGAGACCACCTTTTTAGGATCTTGTAAATATGGTTTTTGTTGCATTGAAATCTTTCTAGGATGTCATTCCACAACTGTAAGCATACAATGGCTATTTCTAATTTACCCTTTTTTTTTTTCATATAAATTACACTCTTCATTCCGAGCCACAGCCTTGTTTTCCTCATCAGTCATTATGTCATAAAGAGCCTCTCTCATCTCTCTGTAACTGTGCACTGGAGCCTTTGTTGCATCTGCTCTGCAAGACCAACGAGTTTCATTTAGTCGCTTGGGAACATACAACTGCTTATCAGCTCTTGTTAATTTTTCTTTGAGCGTAGCACCGCATGCCGTTGATGCTGTGAAAAAACACATAAATTTGTTGAACAAAGTCAAAGTAGGGAATAGCTGCAGAGCATGTATTACCTGCTGCCTTTCCCACTGAACTAAGGGAATGTCCAAAGCATGGCACAAACTCTGATAATGAATTCTAGTCTTTGATGAGGGCTTGCATTCCTTTATACTTCCCGCTCATATTAGCAGCATTATCATAGGACTGCTCTCTGCAATCTTTGAGATCAATATTGTGACCCTCTAAAAAACTGAAACAGGGCTTTGGCCATATCAGAACCATTGTGACCTCGATTGTCCATGAATGTCAGGAACCTTTCTTTTGGTAATGTGCCTTCCATATATTTATAGCGCATGACTAAAGTTAGTTGATCAATGTGTCCCTCATCTTGGGTTGAGTCAAGAGAAATAGAATAATATTTTGACTTCTTGATATTATTTCTTGCAGTACATGTTCGCCCATATTCCAATTACTTCTTCACAAGTTGTAGAGGAGAGATAATTTGTGTGACCTCGTCCATTATTTGCATACAGTTTGATGTGAGTTGCAAAAAATGGATCATACTCTGATAGGGGTTCCAGTATACCAAGAAAATTCCCACTTGACGGAGAACCAATCAGTCCATCTGTGCCTCTGAATGCTAGTCCTCACTCCGCGATAAATTAATTGTACTTACAATACGTGTAAGAAGTTTACACCAGTATTCTAGCAATTGAGCTACTGATTTGGTAATTCTTGATCTATTCAGCCATGTTCCTCCCATAGTTTGGCTTCAGTAATGATGGATTCTAGATGGCACTTTGATTTCTCGTGATCAGCTATCCTGTCATTTTCATGCTTCCAATCACAAAATCCATCAGTGGCTCATTTGCCGTTTTCAGATCCGGAATCAACAAGTTTACAGGGAAAACAATAAACTTTGCCAGTTGTTGGAGAGAAACAGAGCCATGAACGATTCATTATTTCATTATTCTGTGTTTTCCTCTGAAACAAACTTCGTGAACATTTATGTGAGTAATGAATTCCACTCTTCCCTTTCACCTGATCTTGGAGTTTTGAAACTTTTTCCAGTAACTGTTCTTTACAATGTTGTAATTCACTTGATTCCTTCTTTGCCGAAAAAGTTATCATTTCTTCTATAGATGACCCAGGTCACAAACCAGTATCATTCTCAAAACCTTGATTTTTCATACTGACCTTTTCCATAGCAACATCTTCCTTATGTTCCTGTACGTCCTTATGTTCATGTGCACCCTAGAAAATTGTGTCGACTTCATACACTGGTGTAGAGCTACTTGAAGATATGTCCAAAGGCTCTGCCTTTTCTGAAGATGGTGTTTCAGTTTCTATAATTAATTTACTTGTTGGTGCCTCTTCTGACGGATCTGAAGCATTTTCATATATGGCAGCAAGGTCGAAGTAGGTGCTTATTGGGGTACTTTTGACATTGCTTCTAGACGTGTTTTGTCACGTGCTTGAGACATTTTGCGTTTCTTTGCACCACTTTCGTATATACGACGAGTTTTATGTCTGTCTCGGACAAAATAAAATTCAACTTCACATGCCTGGATTCACCAAACGTCGGACTTGACTGACAACAAGAAATAACAATAAACAAAAGCACTACGCATAGTGTAAGCTGACAGTGTATTTCTTTACAAATTTTCAACTCTCCTTCTGCTTTCTTAATTAAAATAACAGTTACTCCTTTAAATTTATGTAATTCTAAACTTCTAAACAATGATCAGTACAATAGTTCTATTAGCCTAATTAGTGGTCTAATAGAATAATTGATAACATGAACAAATTCATATATCTTTACCAATACGTTTCTTTTTTATTTAAGGGAAAAGAAAATACAAAATAAAGCGAGAGAGAAATGAAATCTAGGGATTAAAAATGAAAAGATAACAGAAAACAAAAGGTCACTAAGGTGGTAAAAAGAAAATGAAAACCCAAAAAGTGAAAAAATGTATAATGGGTCATGGAAATCCCCTCATTATGTGGGGGCCCTGGGGCTATAGCCCCTGTTGCCCTCCCTTTAATCCAGCCCTGGTCAAGAGGCGCCTTTTTCAATAAAATGTTGAGTTTCTGTCAAGGTTTTATTGTCCCGATGCTCTGAGCAATTTTATTGTCGATGCTGCTGACCGTTGGAGGAAAGGTTTAAAACAAATAGAACAGAACGAAAATGCAACAACATACAGGTTTTATTTAAGGGAAAAGTAAACAAGATTGAATTGGTGAGAGAAAAATTTACTGTATACCTGTAACGTCCAGTAGGTCTAGTTCCTCCCACGGAGCAATTCAAATTTGTAAGGAGGAGCAGTTGCCAGACTCCCAGGTTTTAAGGAAGAAATTATCATACGGTTAGGATACCTGTTATAAATGTAGCTCTGCCCCCTTTCCTCGGAATTTATGATGTCCATTAATTGATGGATAGTGAGTTATCTGGTGTCACAACTACCAGGGTCACTTACGCAGAAGTAAGATCTTGAGGCTGAATGTATCACTAACCGTAGCGTCAGGAAAAAAATAAAACATTGAAATATATCTTATATAATATACAATGGTTTTATGGAACACATATTGTATTATCTTCTCCATACGTGTGTATTGTACACTGTCAGTCATTGCCGATTGGTAACTTAAACTATGTTAGAAAATAAAATATTGTCACAAATTAGTCTATATTCACATATATCCGGCAACATACTATGATTCATTGTAAAGAAAATAAGTACTATATCTTTAATGTGCTTTGAAACAGACATTGTCAGATTTTACTAAAAAAAATTTCAATTTGATATCCATCATGAAAAGTAGTATTTTTTAGATCTTTATTAGAAAAATACTACACTTCATCTGCATAATAAGTAGAATATTAACAAAATATTACGAAATTATACACCTACAATAATTCACATTATTATTGATTACAGACAGAACAAAATTAGAATCAAAATCAATATCCTTTTTTACTGAAAAGTAATATTTGATTATTTCAATATTACAATAGCAAAAAGAGGCGACAATTTGTGTTACATCGAATGTTACGTTTAGTCTGTCGTGTCACAATCACATTGTCCAGAACTGCAGTTGTAACAAGTGAATAAGTAAGTAAGTTTAAAGTTCGTCACAAGCATCTGTCGGTGGTCAGTCTTAATGGGTCGTTAAGTGTGTATCAGGAATCCGGGTTCTTGAGGCGACTTCGACGTTCGGCTGAGCGGTTGGGGTCATTGCCCTGTGAGGTTCCAAAGAAATCTATCCTCCGTGGGAATACTGGATTAACTGTGTGGTCCTGACTCCAGTAGTGTCCCCTTGAGGTATTTGCTTTACCTTTTGACATGAGAGGACCCGGCAAGGTCCAGGTACCAGTTTCTAGTAAGTGTTATGTTTATACTGTTTTATTGGTAATGGTAATATTTTTCCAAATTAAAAGTGAATGCTGTATTCGGTGTAGTTACTTTAATACTAATTCTGTTCACGATACAAATATGGTGTTTAGGACAACCGTAATGCGTTAGGTTTTATAAATAAATAAAGGCTTTGTGAATGTCGGGTTTTGTCAAATTAATTCGGGTATTTATTTATTCTTATTTTTAGCTGATAGGTAAGATGGGGGAAAGAAGAGAGAGGGTAGTTAGTTAGCTTACCATGGTAGGGAATAATGTAGAAAGTTAAAGTATTAATAAGAGTAATATAGAGTTTGGTTTATCCACAATTTTATTTGGGTAATGGTACAAGAATAATCTTAAATTATGCTGACATGGTGAATTGTACAGATTTTAATGTTAATATTAACCTCTAATTATTTTGCAATATATTTACATAGTAAATTCTACATAATACATTTTCTCAAAGACATTTCTTAAAAGTATAATGGTTGAGGTTCATTACGATCAATATAATTATTTAGATTCTCTTCTCCACCTTCTGTGGTCTTTTTATTTTTTTTTTTTTTTTTTTTTTTTTTTTTTTTTTTTTTTTTTCCTCTCTCTTCTGCTTCGGATTCTTCTGTCAGTTCCCTATTGCATTGAACTACTGTGCATTTCGGGGCCATGTCTAATATTTTTTCGTCGATAAAATCCTTCCAAAACCTCTGATGTTCATCTTATTTTGGAAATCACTTTTTAAAATCACGGACTAATTGGCAATAATATGCACTGATGTCTAATGTTGATAATTAAGGCACTTATCGGAGTAAATCACAGAAATTTCAAGGGAAACTTCGCTAATGTCTAATGTTGATAATTAAGGCACTTATCGGAGTAAATCACAGAAATTTCAAGGGAAACTTCGCTAAATTTAGTAAGCACCCGGTGGGAGGCTAGTGAAACTTCATTACCGAAGACCCTCCCACTCATTTATACTGTACTATGACTTTCTTTACTAGACACCCCGTCCATATACTTTAGGAATGAAGACTCTGATGTTGGTAGTAGTAGTAATGGTAATAGTAGTAGTATATGGGATTCTTTTTTTTTTTTTTTTTTTTCACACACAAACTCACACAAACTCCTACCCTACTATCTCTCTCATCTTTCCGATGAATCATGTATTTTAAGTAAAGTACAATGACTTTAAATATGCACAAAGTCTTTCACTACTGTGAAAACCATTATTACAGAGTTTCTTTTGCTTTATATTAGTCTCAAAAGTTCCGGTTCACTTGTACCTACTTAGTCCTGCTAAATGAATGTAACATTACGCATGAAAGCCAGCGATTGAAGTATCCTTGGGAAGATGGAGTGCATTTCTCACAAACTTCCTCGCCTCCCTGTCCATAGCCTTGCAGATGGTAACCCTTAAGGCGGCCGTGGACAGTTGCGTGAAGGAAGCGAGGAAGTAGCACAACTTTTAGTCCCCAGAACTTCTGCTGGGGTTTGAGCGGAGCTCGCTGAAGGTTACAGAGTTCTCCTTTCAGCTTCCCCAACAGTTTAGAGGGGCCTAACATAGTCAAGAGATATGTTTAATTTACCTATTTTATTATCTGTTTAAGTTTTACTTCATCGCCTAATAGTTGGTGTTATTTTCCAACAGCAGCAGTTGGTGGAGGAGTGATGGTGGTGGAGGACGTTGTCATGACCTACCTACCAAAAGCTCCCGCGCAAACCGGCGGCGTCTCCGACTGGAGGGAGGACGTGAGGCGAAGAGGCCGAGGCAGACTTTGGCCTAAGAGGAAGCAGAGACACTTCGGCAGAAAAGAGGGAGACTCGACCATCTTGGGGCTGACAAGGGACGAGGAGCCTTCAGCCTTGTGGACTTCCTGGCTGCTCTGCCTCCGCCTCCGTCGCCAACCTTCTCCCCGCCCCCGAAGGAGGAGGAACAGGAGGAAGAAACGGCACCTGCAGAAAGACAGTCACTTCGTAGGTCGACCAGACGCCGGCTGGCGTTTTTGATTTAATTGTGATTATTGTAGACTAGGCGCGTTTGTGAATAGGAAGGTATTATCGTAATTATTTTATTTACTATTTGATTTTTTGTAAATAAATCTCTTATTTGTACTTAATGCTGATTTCTTTATCGTATGTTTTAGAAAGATATAATATACATTTTACACAAATGAATATGGATTTTTACCTAAGTTGCCTGATCAAAAAATAAATGAAAATGACAGATGAAACATTGAAATACAAATGAGAGTTGGACATTGTGTAGAGCATATGACCATTCTGCCTTTATAGATCTGATATTCCTTTATCACAAGCCTGCATGTCGTTAGATCTATGCAAAAAAAATAAGTTGAAAAATGCAAAAAAAATTTGAACGGAGATGGATAAATACCTAATTTGTCAACGTAATAAACAAATTACAATAATCAAATACATCTATAAGTAGATCATGCAAAATAAGATTATAGCTCTTATGTGAATATTTTTCCAGACCTTTCAATAACATTATGAATACTCCGTAGAACAAATAAAAAACAAACTGCCACCTATTGTCACAGTAGTATATAGTTTAAACGGTGTTTTGAAGTCCATATGGGAGGAGAAATCATAAACCCTGATAACAAGACTTTAATTCTTCAGTCAAACGTTTACAGATCACCGTGGCGGTGAGGAACCGGATGTCGTCGCTGAAGTGTAGTGTTTAGAACATGAGCTTTTAAAGTAAAGGTCAATGGTCATTTCGAGTTTGTCAGAGGAAATGCCATAGATTTTAATGGAGTATCATTTTTTTAGCCTAGCTCCACACTAGTGCTAACTACAATTTGTCAACATGTTAGGTTAGTAACCTAACATTTATTTCCTCTGAAGCCATCACCCGGAACACATTCTATTCATTTAAGAATTCCGGTTTTCGTTATTCTTCTAGCGTCCAAGAACAAACTGGTGGCATGTTGGGATTAGAAAGTTCGAATTCTGTAGCGTGGGAAAATGCGCAACGGTTATGCCTAAATCCAGCGAGTTTGTGTGTGGTTAAGGCCTGTCCACACGACCGGGCCTCATCGGCGGACCTCCCCTCTGACGGGCACACTTGACGGGCAAATTGCCCGATGGGTCTTGTAGCAAAATCACCATGGTGGTGCCCGATGCCTTGAGCTTCGACCCTGGCAGACGTACGTTAACCGTATACATTTCTTTTACTGGGCCATTCTTTGCACCATATTCTCTTTCTTTTTCATCACACACAAAGTA
Organism: Macrobrachium nipponense; assembly: GCF_015104395.2. NCBI lineage: Eukaryota > Metazoa > Arthropoda > Malacostraca > Decapoda > Palaemonidae > Macrobrachium > Macrobrachium nipponense. Next base: position 3,336,757 of record NC_087219.1, on the reverse strand, counting down.
ATTGCCATGCTGCATAATATCTTTGCGTAGGCACCATGTTTATCGTACCGCACTGAACAAAAAATTACTGGCCATCGTCGGACACACCCACCCCCTCTCCATCGCCTCACCCGTGTGGACAACATTCACGGGAAAGCCCCCCAGAATTTGCCAGTCAACCTCGGAGCACGCCGATCAGGCCCGCTCGTGTGGACAGGCCTTTTAAGTGCTCTGGAGTGAAGGATAATCCTTTGCCGTGACTTTCAGGTATAAACATGAAATTACAGATAATTTTTTGATTAAAAGAAGAAAAATGACTACGCTTGTGCACGGTATGAATGAAAATTTTTAGTATTAAAACTTTTATAAGATATCGAAGGTGATGATTATATAAATAAAAGGAGTTACAATAAAGTATTATAAATCTTACTGATCCTGTTTTGCCCGATTAATACGATACTAGTACAAGCTTCCGAAAAATGCAAATTCAAATAGTGTACTGATATAGTATGATAACATCAAAGGGAACTTGTTAGCATGCTTAACAGACCAATCCAAACTTCTCTAACAAAGAGAATTTTTAACAATATATTGTGCAGCTGATTCCCTTACAACCTTAATGGGGAACAAAAATGACACACCAACTACAAGAAGAATCTACACATTAAAGCCTAATGTCAAATTTGATTTCTTATAAAATTTTCCTAATTATCGTTATTGGACAACATACCATATCTGCAACAATAAGTTATATTGTTATTCCGATATTCATACAAACCATTACACTGCATTGTTATGAAAAAGAGTATGGGACTTTGGAATACCGCATAGTTTACAAGGAATGACATCTTTCTTCAGTACACTTCCAGTAATAATAACTGTATCCTAAACGAAGCCTCATTACAAATGTGCCATTTTGGCTGAAGCAATATTCAGTCATTGTTTCCTATCTATTATTTTGTCAGAGAGAGAGGGAGAGAGAGAGAGAGAGAGAGAGAGAGAATCTGTCTGTATACGATTTGTTTATTTTCTCACTCGTCAAACTTACTCTGTTATGCTTTATTTCATATTTCCTTGCTCACCAATTTATTCTATACCTACGATATTAAGAAATCAAGATATGTGTAGAAGGGAGATCTGCCTCCAGACTGTAACAGTCAGTATGACTTAAACGCACTGGAACTGGTTGAAATATTCGCAACAGCACCAAAATGAGATGCCATGTTGATAGAAAATCTGATTCCGTTTCTTGTTATTGCATAAAAAAAAAAACTATCAATCGTTGAACCTACGTAATTTATTTAGAATTACGTAACAAACAAAACAAATTTTGTTGTTGTTAGTCACCGGGGATATAAGGGTGTGACCAGCAGACAGAAAGATTAACATTTTTCCAGAGCTTAAAGAGCTGAATTTTGTTTGAAGATATGTCAATCGCGTTAGTAAATAGGTATCAACTTCTAAAGAAATTTTTTTTTTCTCTTTTCTTTTTGCGGAAGAATCTTCAAACCATTTTGCATTCAAAGTAATGAGAAGGCATCATTCTATTCTTCATGTAATCAGTAAAATACTTACACTATTAAAAACCAAAACTACGTACTGTATGCAAAACACACACATCATCGTTAGGTTCGCGTGTGTAAACGTTCATTCTAAGAAATTCACAGAGTAGTATAACTAACACCTGATTGGTTGATTAGTAGCCATGGAGATCTGTTATCCAATGACTGCCCTCTGCTTCTTTTCTATTTACAGACATATGCCGTGGATGGCACTAGGTTTGGACGTTACCATGTTCGTGATTTTTTGACTGCTGACGGCAAAAATTACTCAATAATTTTCTTTATATAATTATTTCTTCGTGGAAACAATAATATAATATGATAATTACAACTTTAATGTATAGTGGTATGAAAAATACCAGTTTGTCGTAGCGATGCGTCATCAATATACTGGTATGAAAATACCACATGGTGTTGTAGCGATACGTAATTACAAAGTACAAATCCTTTTCCCGGACCATCCTCAAAATTTTACGACTCTTCAACTTCAAGATCGATATGGTGAAATATATTATATAGTCATACTTATTGTTAAAATTCACAAGTTGAACTGCTAAACATTATTATATTTTGATTGTTATGTACATATATTTTTTGCGTTTTACGGAATGTTTGTTTTGAAAATAATAGCTATCAGTGAACATATGATATTAATTGTCCCACTATTTTATTATAGGTGATCTTAATGATCTCACATTCATTTAATAGTATTATAATATTTATTTAAATAAACTGTAATTAATAAATAACAATAAAGGATAACAAAGGGAAGAAATGTTTTTGCTGTAGTAGTGATGTTTGTTTGATTATGCATCTGACCTCACATTTCCGAAATCTGAAAAATTCCAAAAACCGAAACATCGGAATGTGTGTGTACTACACATTTTTTAAAACACGCACACGTCTACACATTTACTGATACCCGTTGGTGAAAGACTCAAATTACAGTATTTATTCCTGAGAGAGAGAGAGAGAGAGAGATTTAGGACTCCTAGGCGTGTTATTTTTACAATTATTTCATTATCTTGGGATTCTTTTTTAATCTTGAGATTTTCTATTAAATTCTCAAGATTAGTAAGAAAATTACCGAACTTGACTAGCAGCAGCACACATCTGAATGACTCTGCCATTAGCGCGCTAAACCACCAACCTTATGAACTGACGCTCTCGGAAAAGGAACTCGCATGATACATGAGATACATAACAAAACCAGTTTATTGTTGAAAATTTGGGGGTCGCATGATATGAGAGATCGCACGTTAGAGTATATACGATATTATAACTTGTGGTTCTCAATAAAATTTATAAGAAGCTATCCTGTCCGTAAGAATATTGAACAGCATAGGGCTGAGAACACCCCCTTGTGGGGTACTCCAATTCAAATTCTTTCTTCAGATTCATGACCTTTAAAACCAGACACTGGTCTTTGTTTGAAAAATAATCTGAAATCCACATTCATAACTTGCATTTTATGCCTTTACTCAACAGACTTTTCTAAAATAACTTCCTTATTTGCCTTGTCAAAGGAATCCTTAAGGTCTACAAAAAGTCTACAATTAACTTCAGCATTACTTAGACTTTTAATCACACAATCTGTGGTGCCCGACAAACGACTTTGATGACATCTCATAGAATTGTATATGAACTTATTGTGACGGTAAAGGGATTTTAAACTAGTTTATGAACGATGATCATAGGCCTAAATCAGAGAATTATATATAAAGCGTTCTTAGACATATGTACAATGCCGCCTTAAACCCAGCTTCCAACATCCCCCCCCCCCCCCCCCCCCCACACCATCCCTGTCTCTCTCTCTTTCGATTAGTGCTGTCCCAGTAAACGGCAATGTAGGAGACTCCGTTAAAAGGGTTTCAATCCTTTAATGACACTTATTTACAAAATTCAAAGTTTCAACCCCATGCTGTAGTTGTATGGACAAAGGCGCTGGCCAATATTGAGCGAAGGAAGAGTTGGTTATGAATTAGTTAGGATATTTTTTTTTCTTAAGTATAATGAATATTCCTTCACCTAAGCATACGTTCGTATACGTGCACAGTAAGATACCTTGGCCATTATGTAATCGATAATCTATAGCGTCTGGACTTTTTCCTGTCATAAATTTGGTGGGTACGAAGCAAATACATATCACGGTGCTTACCTAATTTTATTTAATTTTTGTTTAAATTTCCTTAGTTGATTTAAATTTCCTTAATATTTAAGTAATCTCACCGATTTCCATAAATAAGGGTTACAGAAATTTTTTAATAGAGTATTTTCTTTATATTTTACAGGAGCTACATTACACCAGAAAGAAGAAGAGACTTCCAACGCCAGAGAATTTGTCCAAAAAGCAAAGTCAAGACGCCATCCTCCCAGCGCCTACCTCTCCAACCTACTCCCCAATTACTCCAGACTACAGATGACTCCCGGCTCTCGTCTACTTCCAGACTACTCAGACCTGCTGCCCTGAAGGAGACAAAGTCTGGAGGGAGCGGTGACTCTAGAGACCGCCGGAGGGAGGAACTCCAAGGGGTCAGAAGGCGTCTGCTTCAGTCAACAGTAGTTTGTCAACATTTTATTGCTCTGAAGCTCTTGGCTATTTTATTGTCGACGATGTCTGCCAACCGTTGGAGGAAAAATAACATTTAATTTCTAATAAAGCCTAAGAGCAAGTTAAGGATAGTGATTATTTGATAGACTTCCAAGAAAGGAAGAAAAAATAACCGAAGCCTCAAGAAATAGATAAGGCTAATGATTATGCAACAGACTTACAACGGAATGACTCATTCGAAGGAAAATATCTAAAATCAAACTGAAAAAATCAGACACGTTCATGAAATAGCTAATCTTTTTGAAGACTGAAAGAAGTGACTCCGAGGGAGTGCTAAGTCTAAAATCTGAATTAGACGCAAGTTACTAAAGGCTTCTACCAATAGTGCAATAATAAATTCTGGAAAGCAGTTTCATCAAATTATAACGAAACTTATAATTCAGAACGTAATGATACTTAAAGGAATAAGAGTATTTAGGATTTTAAGGGATGAAAGTCTTCGGTTTTTAAAGTATGATTGTGAGATTTGTTTTTTTTTTTTTTTTTTTTTTTTTTAGGTTGTCCAAGATTTTAAGCTATGTAATTCTACAAATATGTATACATATTTTTTTTGAGTGTTTTCAACTATTTTGAGCGTATGGATTTCCAAACTGAGCCAGGGATTTTATTCTATTTCATATATAAAGACCAACAGTTTTGATTCATAAAGTCTATACAGTAATAATTGTTGAATTTGTCCCAACCTATTTCTTTTTTATATTAAGTTATGAAATCTATAGATTCACTGTGAGAATCCGTATTTTAAGTTCAATGAAAGACTATGGCAATTGCATTGAATTATGCTGCTTCTTTAGCCAACTTACATACTAAAAAAAATGACCTTTGTTAGCAAGTGCTAACACAAGTAAAACCTGTAACAATTTACGAGTATTTGATTGGGCACAATATATCTCCAGTGAGGGTTTGCAGGTGATGATTCTGTTCACACCGTCATGGCACATGCCCCGAAATCGTGATCCAATGTCAGTATGTTGTGAGAGTAGTGTGACCTGGCGCCCACACACCCATAACCGACAACTCTTGCCCAAGGTACCTTGCTCCAAGGTATATAGAATAAGATATACCTTGCTCTTACCCAGCAGCTCGAAGCGTCGTGTTCGCCAGTCCCAACAGTGGCCACCTGTAAATTGAACATTTCATATAATTATTGGCTGAATTTCACTATAAAGTTAAATTTGCAAAGCCTGAATTAAATTAAAAACACAAGCCTCTCTATTAAGCTTCAAGGATTTCTCCAGTTCTCCCATTTTGCAAAATCCAGAGGGATTATAAACTTCAGCGTCAAAACACACTACGCCAGTAGCCACGAACACCGGAAAACGGAAAAATGATAAAAATAACAATTATTTACCATTGTAATTCAAATGGACTCAATTAGCGAGAAGTTAAATAATTCAACAACGAGAAATCCTGGAAAACAAATTTGAATTATACATATATATACATACACACATACATACATACACATACATACACACATACATACACATACACACATACATACACACTACATACATACACACATACATACATACACACACACACATATATAATATTATATATATATATAAGAAGACCCTGGCATAATATTAATTAATGAACACTATGAAACTAAAATAAAAAAATGTTTGGATGTAATACATATATATGCAAGACTTCGCTGATGAACCCTTTGCAGGAATAGCAGTAGCAAACAAAAATAACATTAGACATAAAATATTAGATTATTTCCAAGACGACATTTTAGCAGTCCAGATTCAAACTAACAAAGGACCGATAGTGATCGTGACAGGTTAACAGCCGCCAAGGAGACATTATTTCCTACTTCCGGAAGTCATGAAGTTAATGAGCAGGAGAGAACCAACCTATCTCATTGCGGATCTAAATGCCAGACACCAACTATTTGGATAAAGGCATCTAATTACACAGGTCAAGAAATAGATTGATAAATAAAAGATGTATTCACTTAGGACCTGATTTTGATACTTTCGTAGCAAATGACAGAAAAGGAAAGCCAAATATCATTTTAAGAAATAACGAAATTCACCTCAGTATTGCCATTACGAAAGGACCAGCAACCTCCTTTGATCATATACCAATGTCTACTAATCCAATAAACTAATCTTCAGAAATACAAAATATAAAAAAGAGAAAGTTGGCCAAGCTTCAAAAATGTGTAGACAACCAACAATGAATTCAAATGAAATATAAATAAAAGAAATAGTAGACAAAGAACTTTAATGGTACAAAAATAGAGGAAGCTATAATAAATCTTATACCAATACGTAAATAAATACACTACACTGCCACATCCTATAAGAAGTAGCAAGTTAAAATTAGTAGAATGGCACTACAACAACATCCAAATTCAGTACTACTTATGCTAGGTTGGAACAACACATTAAATAAAATATGTGAATCGGTATAAGAACAGTTAGTACAAGGGAAGACCTAATAAAACATACACAAATACAGTACAATAACCCAATTACCCAGTTTCAAGACTGATGGGAAGCAAAACTAATACATCACCATACATAAACCATAGGAATGAGAAAATGTATGATGACCAAGAGCTAAGGAATTCATTGAACAACAGACAGAACAAATCCGCACCATGCAGTTGATATTAGCAGATTCGATGAAGACTGCCCACTAACAAGGAAAGTAGAGTTACGAGAAAATAAATTAATAATTTAAAATCTTAAACTGGGCACCAGGAGGAAATGGAATTAACAAGGCCATAATTCAAAATTTACCAGACATTGCATTTGAAAGAAAGATACAATTAGGGTCTCACATGGAACATTTCCAAATTATATTAAAGAATGCAATAATGATTTAAATGGCCAAAACAGGAAAAGATACTAGTCTGGTCTAGAATTATAACTAGACCAATATCATTACTAAAAATATTTGGTAAAATATTTGAAAAAATAATTAACAACAGGTTAAGGTTGTTCCTAGAAGGTAATCAACTACACAATATCAACAAATATGGATTTAGAAAAGGAAGAGGAACTCAGATTGCAATACCAACAATAAATGAGAGAATTGCTCGATCATCACAAAGAAGAAAGTACCTATGCAACCTAGTATGTAGAGATATAACTAAGGCATTTGACAAAGTAAGGATACAAGGAATTAAATACAAAATGTTACATTTCAACCTTCTAGGCATTTGAGAAAAAACTGAAACTTTATCAAAAATCGAACAGCAGCAATGAAGTCGCAAAACTACATAAGGAATCCATTGCCGTAACTAAGAGGAGTCCCACAAGGATCTGTACTCAGTCCAACATTATCCATATTATATATACATCAGATGTGACTCCACCATCAGAGTACTGTACTGATGTCTGCTTTGCAGATGATATAACTCAAAAAGTTATACATCCAGAAAAACGTACACGAAGAAGGGACCTAACTTTGAAGACAAGTAGCACAAAAAAACAATGGGCCAAATTGAAAGATAAGTTGAATAAAGTGGAAAACAGAAATAAACCCAAATTCCAACTGGTATCACTCTCTGCACACAAACCTGCAAAAACAAGATTAGACCAACAACCACTTAATTTGCCTAAAAGCACAAGAATATCTACTTTAGGAATGCAATTCGGACAAAGATGAATATAAAGACATTTCGCAGAAAGGCTGAGAATAGCAAGAACACAGAATACAAAGCTAAAATGTTTTAGGAATATGAACAAAAATATAAATATCCATTTCTAGAAAAGTCTAATCAGACCTATAATGGAATAGCCATCAATACCCACGTGTTTAGCATCGACCTCTAATAAAAGTGCGTTAAAAAAAATCAAGGAATGTAATGAGAAACATTCAAGAATATGATGATCCGAATGTAGATAAAATAAACAAATACAAAGTAGAAGCAATTAATCAGATTCTACATACTGGCAACCAATATATGGAGTAAACTAGTTTAGTGCAATAGTGAATTGACAGAAGAATCGGAAGCAGAAGAGAGAAACTACCCAAACATCAAAGACCACAGAAGGTGGAGAAGAGAATCTTCAGAATTATATTCATCGCGATGAACCTCAACCATTATACTTTTAAGAAAAGTCTTGTGGAAAAGTAAAATGTAGAACTTACTACGTAAATATATTGCAAAATCATTATGTTAACATTAACGTTAAAATCTGTACAATTCACTATGTTAATATAATGTAAGATCATTATTGCAATAGGTTATATTAAGGCCACAGTTAAAAAAATTGTGCCCTTACCCAAATAAAATTGTGGATAAACCACACTTTACATTACTCTTATTAATACTTAACTTTCTACACTATTCCCTACCATAGTTAGCTAACTAACTGCCCTCACTTTTCTTTCCCCCATCTTACCTATCAGCTAAAAATAAATAAATAAATAATTTGACAATGCCTGAATTAACTTGTCAATTACCGTTGTCCTAAACACCATATTTGTATCGTGAACATAATTAGTATTAAAGTAACTGCACCTAATACAACATTCACTTTTAATTTTAAAAATATCACCATTAGTAAAAACACAGTATAGATATAAAAACACTTACTGGAACAAAATACACTAAACGATCATAGTCGAAACTGGTACCGGGAACTTGCCGGGTCCTCTCAGGTCTAAAGGTAAAGCAAATACCTCAAGGACACTACAGGAGTCAGGACCACACAGTTAATCCAGTATTCCCACGGTCACTCAGCATGGGACCTCCCCAGGAGGATAGATTTCCTTGGAAACTCACAGGGTAATGACCCCGACCGCTCAACCTAACGTCGAAGTCGCCTCAAGATCCCGGATTCCTGATACACACTTAACGACCCATTAAGGCTGACCACCGACAGATGCTTGTTACGAACTTTAACTTACTTATTCACTTGTTACAACTGCAGTTCTGGACAATGTGATTGTAACACGAAGGACTAAACATAACATTCAATGTAACTCTATTTGTCGTCACGTTGTGCTATTGTAACACTGAAATAATCGAATACTACTTTTCAGTAAAAAGGATATTGGTTTTGATTCTAATTTTTTTCTTTTTGTAATCAATAATAATTTTTAAATATTGCAGGTATATTATTTGGTAATATTTTGGTGTTATCTTACTTATTAGGTAAATGAAGTGTAATATTTTTCTTATAAAAGATAAAAAAAATATCACTTTTCATGATGGAGTATCAAATTGAAAATTTTTTTTTTTTTCCAGAACTTTATTAGTAAAATCTAGAGATGTCTGTTTCAAAGCACATTAAAGATATAGTGACTATTTTATTTACAATAAATCATGGTATGTTGCCGGATATATGTGAATATAGACTAATTTGTGACAATATTTTTTTTCTAAGATATTCCAAGTTACCAATGACTGGCAGCATACAATACACACGTATGGAAAAGATCATTCAATATGTGTTCCTTAAAACAATTTTCTGTTATATGAGGTATATTTCAATGTTTTATTTTTTTATTTTTTTTTATTTTAATGCTTTAGGAGTCCTATTCTTAATACACATTATTCGGCGTCAGTGACCCTAGCAGTTGTGACGCCAGGTAACCCACAATCAATCAATTAATGCACAACATAAATTCCGAGGAAAGGGGGCAGAGCTACATTTATAACAGGTATCCTAACCGTATGATAATTTCTTCCTTAAAACCTGGGAGTCTGGCAACTGCTCCTCCGTACAAATTTGAATTGCTCCGTGGGAGGAACTAGACCTACTGGAGGTTACAGGCACAATAAAGTTTTCTCTCTCCTATTTAATCTTGTTTACTTTTCCCCTAATTATAAACTGTATGTTGTAGCATTTTTGTTCTGTTCTATTCGTTTTAAACCTTTCCTCCAACGGTCAGCAGCATCCACAACAAAATTGCTCAGAGCTTCGAAACAATACAACCTTGACAGAAACTCCATATTTTATTGAAAAAGACGCCTCCTGACCCGTTGCAGTTCCTCCCTCCAGACTTTGTCTCCTTCAGGGCAGCAGGTTGGAGTAAAAAGGGAGTGAACAAGAGCCGGGAGTGTTGTAGTGATAGTCTGGAGTAATTGGGGAGTAAGAAAGATACCTAGTACTATAATTTTTTTTTTTTTAAGAGCTGGAATGCTGGGTTCCCGACGCGTTGGAGGTTTCCTCGACTTGCCTTCTTCTTTCTGGTGTAATGTAGGCCTAACTCAGCATAATATAAATATATATAATTACAATAATGTTGAATAAAACTGACAAAGCAAGTTTCTATAACAACTGTAATGGAAATCTATAAGATTATGGTAATATGACAATATCTAAATAAAACTGAGGACGAAGGAATTCTTCATAATTCCCCTAAAATGTGTCTATAAGGTTACGAGCATGTAAATATATAATTATAGTTTGCAATAATTCTTCAACTTGCAGTGTAAACTGTATATTTCTTCGAATTGTTTTTCCAATTTGATTTATTATTGTAGTTCAATATCTTGTTTCGTTGTCGAGTCACTTAAATGATTGATATAGGTCTATTTGATTCTTATCCATCATATATATGACTGAAAGAATCTCCAGATGATATAGGTTATCAATTACATAACACGCAAGTTATTTTGTTGTGCACGTGTACAAAAACGTGTTGGTATAGGCCCTTTGAGTCGGTTGCAACAAACAGTTTTTGGCATATACAGGGCAGCTTACGAGAGAGAGAGAGAGAGAGAGAGAGAGAGAGAGAGAGAGAGAGAGAGAGAGAGAGAGGCGAAGTACTTCAGATATATGCAAGCGCCAGCCTATATAAAACTAATCAAGGAATTCTCTTTCTCTATCTCATAATTTATGTGAGATCAATATAAAAAATAACTGACAGCAAGTTTCACTAATTCCTCTGAAATATACTAAGTCTATAATATTACGTTTATATAAACGAACTTGAAATGTATTCTTAAATAAAATCCTTGAGGACGAAAGAGTGTTTCATAATTACCGTAAAATATATGAGGCTGTAAAATTACGATTATGTTGAGGGCTTACAAATGAAAAGTTAAAAACCTAATCTTTATAAACATTCATCTAAAGGTATGTTTTTAAACAAATATTGGTCACATAACCTTTTTTTGAAGCATGTTAATCCTAATACAACAAATTTCATTAAACATGACTGATACCACTGAAAAATAATAGTCATTCCCTGTGACGTCATATGTGAAACAATTTTTAAAAGTATGTTATACATTATGCAATTGTAAGGAAAAGAACAATTACATCACTCAGCCTTGTTCCTATGAGCGTCACATTCATGATTCCATGACCACATTATGTGGTAATTCATGAAACTGATAACATATAATTTCCCCGAAAGATCAACAGTCTACAGAGCTCTTGAAGAAGGATCCCTCGTGCTTCCTGTTGGACTCAGCTGCAAAGATGTCGAAGGTTACGATTTGCAAAGTCCAGAAGTACATCACTATGGAACGGATTTTGAAAATGCCAGGCATAATGACTGCTACACGTTGTACAGTAAAGAATGAATAGGACAAGACAGAAGAGGAAACCTTGAAGTGGAAGCCACCTTCAAGGGCGACATACCAGCCTTTATAGACCTTGGGATCCTCGGAAGATACCAAACTGAAGCCTTTGTTCCCGAACCTCTCTGGTGTTTAAAGTGCCAGAGGTTTGGGCATCACAAGAGGGAGTGTACCGCCAAACATGTCTGCGGGATTTGCAGCCAGCATCACGAGACCGACGTTTGCCTTGAAAAGTTTAAAGCAAAGGGCCACACTGTTGCCCATGCCCAAACTGTCACCAGTCCCACCATGCATGGTTTAAGGGATGCCCCGTCAGAGTGGAGAAGATTTGGAGGATGAAGGGCATCCCCCCACCGCCTGCAAGACCTCGAGAACGCCAGCCTTCGCCACCAAGAAGACCTCCAATAAGCCGAGAATAGACCCGATGACGAATCTGCCTCCTCCACCGCAAAATCCTCAACCTTCCCCTGTACAACCTCCTAAACCCCGGCATTACATCCCCAACCCCTCATCCTTTCTTTACCTCCAACCTCCTGCTCCCTAACTTCCCCTAAAATCAACCCCCCCCTCCAGAACCCCCATAAGATCTTCCCCTGCCCTTATGCATATTTCCCTGACCCCTAAGTTCATTCCCCCCACCCCACACCGCCAGTAGTTCCTGTTTTACTAGTGGAAATGGGAACCCAGACCAAAGAATCGCTAGTTGAAGAAGAAGACATGAAAACCGAAACTCCGTCAGCAGTTCCCGTTTTGCAAGTCGAAGCAGGAACTCAAACAGAAGAGGTCACAGTCCCACGGAGGGACATTATTTAAAACAAAGACCTATCAAACTACCACCTAGGGAGTGAATAATGGCGAAACTCAGACCGACGTCATTCTCATGGGAGACTTCAATGTCAGTAAGTTCCTGCTAACCTACGATGAGTTCCATTTATTTATATATAGAGCTCTTTTCTGTAACATTGGATATGAAGAACAATTGCTAGCTGCAATCCTTCACGAAGTCCAGGATGTAGAGATTAGTCTCTCAGATGATATCCTCACACCGAGATGCCTCTACAGAACTCCACCGACTATTAATTGTTAATTACTTAATTGGCAATTAACTACTTTTTCTACTAATTAACAACCTTCCCCTCCCCTCCGTTTTCGGTCGCCTCATCTCTAACGACCGAATTCTTCAACTGTCACTTACTTACCGCTTAAGCTGTTGCTAACTTTTGTTTTGTTATTTTTGAAACTGATCATTTTTCATTTTTCTATCATCGATCTCTATCACTAACGATCGGTGCTTTTCTTCTAGCGTCCAGTAATAGAATGTGGTACTTGAACTCAATGGAAAGTTGCGTTTTTTTTTTTTTTTTTTTTTTTTTTTTTTTCGTTTTTCTACTACGATAACTTTTTCGATTTCCTTACTGGCTATCTCCGACTCGCCAGGACTCGCTCTATTGATCTTTTTTCTCCTACTGCTGGGTACAACCTTAAGCCCCGTCCACACGATGGGCAAATGCCCGGCAGGCACTCTGATTTGCCCGGAATTCTCTCGCTTTGAAACAGTGTTAACAGATCAAACAGCCCAATTAACATTTGCTTCAACGTCTGATAATGAAAAAATGATCAGGAATATAATCAAGAGTTCACGCAACCATTAGCAATTGTTTGTAATCTGGTTTTACTTCTTACACTTCATGTACAAGCTTCTACCTAAAGGAAGGAGAGAGAGAGAGAGATAATATATATAACCTTCCCTTCAGTTAGCAAAATCCCAGTTCTATCATATATTCCAGTGGAAAATATACTAAAAGATAACAAAAGCAGAGTTACCAGCACACTTGCATCCCTGAACGTGTCAAAATCGTTTGTCATCTGTCACTCAATATTTCTACATTACGTAACATCGAAAAATGTAAACAACACATTGATGGCTTCTGGATTCTGTGTCAAGGCTAAAGGTTTGTTTAATCCATGTCAATAATTTCTCCATAAGAAGGGTTATAGTAAGTCCCCTGACCTTATACATGTAAACAAATAGTACACATACATACGTAGACAGAAAAACACATATGCATACATACATGTGTGTGCAAAACATACACATAGGCATATAAGTGTGTTTATCATTAAGTAACGGAATTATCCGGATTTCATTATTTTCCAGTTTTGTCAAGTTACAAGTATATAGCTTCTCTGATTGTTCATTGGATTGATGTATTCATTAAGGCATACATTAACAGGACATTACTATACGCATTTTCCATACAACATCCTAATTAATGACTACATTTACTATATTTCGTCAATCCCAACCAAGATTCTCCATCAGTTTTGGAAAAGCTAAGAACAAAATGGAAGGGGAGAGTGTTGTGTACATAACACTCTGACCTGAAGATTAAGATGATCTGCTTTAACCTGACATTTTATTTTACCAGTATAGCTTCGTCACTTCACCTCATACCACAGAGAATTGGGAACAGTGTCTGCCTGCCGGGCATTTGCCCGTCGTGTGGACGGGGCTTTAGGGTTCAAAGGGGTTGGTAACCTCGCATGGTCACCTTTCCTTTCACTTTTGCAAATCATATTCCGCCTGCATAGTACACTGATATTCTAATAAAGGCTCACGACATATCCTTTAATTCACCTTTCCAACTGCAAGTGCCCGTGATGGCATAAAGCCAGCTTAATCTCAAACAACAACAACAGTAGTCATAGTCCTTTATTCAGCAGGGAATCGAAGGTCAGCTGACGCGTTCATTGAAGGTTCCTTGTTGTTCCTTGTTGTCGTTGTTTATGATTAACCTGGCGCTATGCCAGCACGGGTTCTTTTTCATTAAGCAGCCCTCAAAATCCTCGTATTCCGGAGAGCATTTTAGTTTCACCACCACCACGAAGGCTTGGCGTTTAAATATCTGCCCTGATGCCAATTTTACAAAAGGACAGCTTTATAGGTGTGACAGACCGAGGCCACATTTATAAGATTATAGGGGTAGTTTTTCATTTCCAGGAATTTTAATAATCTTCTTATTCCGTCCTGCGCGCGCTCTCCTCTCTCTCTCTCTCTCTCGCTCCTCTCTCCTCCACATTTTAGAGCTCTTTCTTATTTTAACGTTTTAACTATTTTGTCAGTAATTGTAATGTACATTTATCATTATACTAAGAAAAAAAATAGATACTTGAAAGTCGTTAATTAATGCTATAGAATTAGGAGATATATTTCTTGTTCATTTTTCGAATTACGAATTTAAAAAAACACTGTTCTTTGTCGCTTACATATTATCTATATCTATAACGAGGAGTGTCGTCCTTCTTAAGATTCCAATCAATTATCTTGTCAGAGAGAGAGAGAGAGAGAGAGAGAGCTGCTTGTATGCAATTGTATACAACTTACTTTATGTTATGATTTATTTCATATTTCCTTGCTTACCAATTTATTCATTACTTATGATATTAAGAAATCAGAATATTGTTTTGTAGAAAGGAGTTATGCCCTACAAAACTACACCGTGACTACGGAATTAGTGCCCTAGGAGCACAGTTTTTAGATGCTTGCCAATAGATTTAAACGCACGAGAAGTCCATTGAAATGTTGGCAACATCAGCAAAATAAAATGCCATGGTAATAGAAGATCTGATCCGTTTTTGTTTTGTTGTTTAAATTTAAATAAATAAATAAATAATTAAATAAATAAATAAACTCAAAACTAAAACTTTATTAATCGTGAACATTGTAATTAACTTAGAATTCTGAGTAACGAAAAAGATATTTGAAATCTGCAATGGGAGAAATGGTTTTATCTTTATTGTTGTTATAGATTTGGCAGATATGCAGAGATCAACTAACGGGGAGAGCTAATTTCATTTTGGAATGACATGCTAGAAATTGATACCGGTTTTGAATGGAAATTAAAGGCATCAGAGGAGGAGCTACGGTCTGCCTCCTAGGTTCATTAGGAGTGAATTATCGTGTTGATAGGATACCAGTTAAGTTTGCTTAACTCATTGCGTAAATAACTATATCGACTCTCGATTCTTAAAAATAAATGAATGCATAAATAACTTAAAAAAAAAAAAATTAAGAAACACATCTCATTATAATTAATGGCAGTTTCACGATAATATTATCAGGAATAGAATATGGAATGAAAATATAAATTTAGAAAGGCGATGATGAGGAAGAAAAAATTTGGGTCTCAACACAAGGAACTATGGATATCGCCCCAGAACAGAAGCATCACACTTAAACAAAGGAAGATCTATACTAAAATGTCTATAACTATAAACATTTCTTCAAGGATATAAACCCAAATGGAGCTTTAAAGAGAGAGAGAGAGGGAGATTTAGAGAGAGGAGAGGGAGGGAAAAGAGAGGAGAGAAGAGAGGAGAGGAGGTGGGCGGAGAGAGAGAGAAGGGCGACGATTGACGAGAGGAGCAGAGAGAGAGGAGGAGGGAGAGAAGAGAGCATTTCCAAATGCACACATTTTAAACTTCAAAGGACAAATGTGCAATCGTGAACCAACCTCGACATTACGTAAGATCATGGAACGTAAACATGCCGCCATTGCAAAGGGTGGAGAGAGCTTTGTTATGGCGCCAATGAAGCAGACATCCTTGGAGTAGATAAATCACTACTTTTGATTCGCCTGGTTGTGGGCATTAACTTTGATTGACGCTATTACCACAGTTAGGCATTGCAGGGTAGAAGCATTTCCCAGGAATGCAATGCACTTGTTCTCTTCAAGGGGCAGTAATACCCAGGGTTTCGAGTTCAGCTTTTGTACGTTTAGCATAAAATTTTCTACAAATTCTGTAATTTAGTGATAAGTCGGCCTGTATCGCAATTAATGCCCACCTCGCCCAACTGGAGCATAATGTGTTAACTTTCCATGACACTATCTTGTCATCTATGACATTATGGAGGAGTTATGGAGTTCCATTTGACAACGTCTGTGTGTGTGTGAGAGAGAGAGAGAGAGAGAGAGAGAGAGGGTGTAATTGCTGTATGGATGGTTAATGACTGAATTGGTTGTTGGTAGGTTCTGGGCTGTCTGCTGGTCCTGTTGATTGTTAGAGTTCTGTGTTTTGAGTGTTTTTGAGTCAGTCTTTGGTGAGAGCTGGTGATAGTAGTGTCGGCAGCAGTCTTGAAGGAACTGAAAGTCAGGTGAGTTGTGTTATTGATTTGTTGTTTGCTTGTTGTTGAGTTTTTTGCTTTAGAGTTGTTTTGCCTGTGCTGTTGTCTTTGTTGTTATTCTTTTGTGTTGTTAGTGGGTGTGTATGTTGCCTTTTGTGCTGTGTTTTTTTTTTTTTTTTTTTTTTTTTTTTTGGTTGTGTTGTTGTGCAGTGGTCTTGGGTTGCGATTGTTCCTTTTTTGTCGTTGTGTTGTTGAGTTTTGGTTGTGTTCCTTTTTTGGTGTTGTGGTCCTTGGTTGTTGAATTGTTGGTTGTAGTCCTTGGTTGTTGTTTGTTGTTGTTGTTATTGGGTTGTGGTCCTTGGTTGTTGTTGTTGTGGTATTCTTTCTTGTGAACCTCGACCAGTGAACAGCACAGTGGATAGCCCGGAGTATCTGGAGAGTTGGTAAGTACGTGTGTTTTGTGGGGGTGTTTTTGTTTTGTTTTTTGTAGCTATAGGTCAATTGTCCTGCATGTATATTGTTGTGTAAAGAAGAAAGTGTGACTGGGGTGGGTTGGGTAGCAAAAGTGATTAGGTTAATGTGGGGAGGGTTTTGCAACCTGTTTTTCCTAGCTTGTGATCCCGCCACAACATTTGTTGCATTATATTAAAGTAAATTTAGTAGTACACATTATTCAATCTAGTAATTTCTCTCTACATGATAATACATTTAAAACACACTTAAAATTATTATTAAATAACACTGACATTAATAAGTTTTCAGTAAGAATAAATTACATAAGTGATCTGTAAGAATAAATTACATTAACGAGTGTGTTTCTTTTTGTAATAATGACTGATATAAGGCAACGTAATTACAATTTAAGTCCACTGTGTTATAATGATAGGGTTAATCCCTAGGTGACACAGACTGGATACTAAGGTGATAATACCTAGGTAGTGCATAAAATGCAAAGTAGAGTATAAAGACATTGATACTTCGAAGGAAATTAAATATAAGGGGTTCAACAGACTTTAGTGGTAAAATTTACTACACAAACCCATGGCAAGACATGAAATCACTGTCTCAGCACATGGCTACATTACATGATTATTTCTATTGTATGAGACATATACGTGCTTTATTGGGTTCATTGGAAAGTGCTTTTCAAGAGCTTTTAACTGATGATAAATTTATCAAAATTTATATTCAAAAATTTGGAACAGAGTAAAAAGCAAACCCAGTTAAAATGCATATCTGGATATCTTTATTTAAAACACTGCAGCGCCGTATTTTCTACATGCTTAGTTATATGCATTTAAAGGGGATTTTCAAGAGCTTCCCAATGAGCCTATATTTATTAAAATCGGTGGAAAATTGGAGGACGACAGAGTTGAAAACGTCGTCTGCAAGACGATGCTATAATAGCTTCATTCAGCGTCATCTCCACCCTTTCCTGCGGCGCCGCGCAGTGACAATCAGCGTTAATACATTTAACACATATATCCATTCCATGTTTATAGTTCCATGCGTTAAGATCCAAGAAAAAACGAAAACGAAAAAGCTCTACTTATCAAAGTAAGACAAACGAGCCTAATAATTATTGCGAGAGATGTGTTTCATGTAAAAACCACAGTCTAAAATTATGAATTTACAATTAAAGGATAAAGAGTGATAGTTAACATTCAAATTTAATTTAATTTATGCTCAAATATCTTCATTGATGGCGATAACGTTTCTAAAAGATAAATTAGCTCTAAACTCCGTTGCTGAAAGAGAAAGAAAGCCAGGAAATATCAAATTGGATTCTAAAAGGTCAAGGAAAAGTGTATCCACAATGCATGTGTTTCATTTTGACCAAGTGCGTTAAAAGGGTAAAATATTGTATATTTTTTCTGATAAAAGATAAAAAAAAAAAGTGCGCTAGGGAGACGATAATCCTCCAAGAATAAATCCGTTCGCACAGCAATTAAGGCTCAGAAGGAGAAGCCACGGTCAGCGTCCTAGATTTTGCGAAAGGATTATCACGGTCAATATACCAGTTGGGTCTACCGCCTTATTAGTGGATTCAGAATTCAGAGTAGTGACCTTTGGGATTGAGCTTCCATTAAGAAAACGATATCCAAAGGAAGAGAAAATGGCCTCAGGGTCTGACTGTTGGTATAAAACCTCGATGGCCGACGAAATCCTTATGCAGTCTGACCTGTGCTCGCTTGGTATCACCTTATACGGTCTCCCGTCTCCTTCTACAGGATTACTCTCCGAGTTTCGAATTGGAAATATGGAGTGCGTACAACAAGGTAAATTCGGGATTCCTTTTAAGATCTTAGTACTAAAGTAAGAAATATTACAGTGCATGGTGGTCTTAGCAATTCATTGCAATTTATTCATTAATTGAATTATTTAATTCTACTATATAGACCTCTTGTTTCTTAGTGGTTACTGATACCTTTATTGAAACAAAGTGCTCCATATTATTGCAAACAATCTTGGAGGGAGTAACAATTTCTTAGGCCTAACATAGTCACGAGATATGTTTCATCTGCCTATTTTTTTTATCAGTTTACTTTTCCCTTCATCGCCTAATAGTTGGTGTTGTTATTTTCCAGCAGCAGCAGTTGGAGGAGTGAAAGCTCCCGCGCAAACCGTCGGCGGCGTCTCCGACTGGAGGGAGGACGTTAGGCGAAGGGCGAAGAGGCCGAGGCAGACTTTGGCCGAGGAGGAAGCCGAGAGTCTTCGGCAGAAAAGAGGGAGACTCGATTATGTAGGGACTGACAAGGGACGAGGAGCCTTCAGCCTTGTCGACTTCCTGGCTGCTCTGCCTCCGCCTCCGTCGCCAACCTTCTCCCCGCCGAAGGAGGAGGAGGAACAGGAAGAAGAAACGGCACCTCCAGAAAAACAGTCTCTTCGAAGGCCGACCAGACGCCGGCTGTCGTTCTGATATAATTGTGATTTTCAAAGACCATTATCGTAATTACTTCACTTAATATTTATTTGATATTATATGTAAAAATATCTCGCTAGATATATAGCGATTTAATTATGTATGTTGTAGAAATATATAATATATATGTTACACAAATGAATATGGATTTTTACTTATGTTGCCTGACCAAAAATTAAATGAAAATAAGACATTGAAATACAAATGAGAGTTGGACATTGTGTAGAGCATTTGACTTTTCTGCTTATTATAGATCTGATATTCCTTTATCACAAGCCATATCTATATGCCTGCATGTTGTCAGATCTATGCAAAAAATTAAGTTGAAAAATGCAAAAAAAATTTAACTGATAGATGGATGAATACCAAATTTGTCAACGCAATAAATAAATAATTACAATATTCAAATGGATATATAAATAGAAAATACAAAATAAGAGATTATAGCTCTCATGTGAATATTTTCCAGACTTTGAGAATAACATTATGAATATTCCGTGGAACAAATAAAGAACAAACGGTTGTTATAACTGCCACCTATTGTCACAGTAGTATATAGAGTTTAAACGGTTGTTTGAAGTCCATATGGGAGAAGAAGTCATGAACTGAGTACAGACTTTAATTCTTCAGTCTAACGCTTAGAGTTTACCGTGATGGTAAGGAACCGGATACGTCGCTGCAGTGTGGTGTTTTAAAACGTGAGCTTTTAACTAAAGGTCATTTCGAGTTTATATCAGAGGAAATGCCATAGATTTTAATGGAGTACCATTTTCAGCTTATTGTTAGGCTAGTGCTAACTGAAATTTATTATCAACATGTAAAAAAAACTGGTAACAAACCTATCATCTACGTATATCCTCCGGAGCCATCACCCGGTACACATTCTATTTCATTTAAGAATTCCGGTTTCGTTATTCCAGTAGTTTCCAGAACAAACTGGTGACATGTTGGGATTAGAAAGTTCGAATTCTGTAGCGTGGGAAAATGCGCAACGGGAATGCCTAAATCCAGCAAGTTTGTGTGTGGCCATGATTCAAATTTTATGCATAGGCCTAATCAACACCTTAGGTGGTGTGGTTGTTAAGTGCTCTGGAGTGAAGGATAATCCTTTATCGTGACTTTCAGGTATAAACACGAAATTACAGGGAAAAAAAAAACTGCCTACGCTTGTGCACGGTATGTATGAAAATGTATAGCATTAAAACTTAGGTATCGAGGGTAATGGTTATATAAATAAAATTAATTATAATAAAGCAGATATTATAAATTTTGTTGATCCTGATTTGCCTGATTAATATGATACCAGTACACATTTCCGACGAATGCAAATTCAAACAGTGTATTGATATAGTATATGATATATCAAAATTAGCGGTTTGTTAGTATGCTAACAGGCCCACTCTAAAACTTCTCTAACAAAAGCATTTTTAACAGTAAATGGCACTGCTGATACATTACATCCTAATGTCATATTTACTGATTTTTTTAATTTTTTTACAAAATTTTCCTAATTGTCGTTATTCGATGACATACAATATCTGCAACATTAGTTATATTGTTATTTCGATATTCATCCAAACTACTACACTACATTATGTTATGAAGAAGAGTATTGGACTTTGGAATACCGCGCAGTTTACAAGGAATAACATCTTTCTTCAAAACACTGCCAATAATAGCTGTATCCTAAATAAAGTTTCATTACAAATCTGTCATGCTTGGCTGAAGCTTTACCTTGAACAAAATTTGTACCATTCATGACCTGATTATATTGTTGGAGGCTATTACTGCCACCATTATTCAAAATTTCCAGTGCAACATCCACTTCCCACTTATGTCGAATTTTTTCATTTCAGATTTTTATTATTTTGATACTCGGAATAGTTATATTCTGCAACATCCATTTCACATCCTTTCTTATCTAAATCATGAGCTATTTCAATCTTATAGATAAGGACTTCCACAGTGAGATTATATCCACATAAAGGTCACATCACACTCATTTGATCTTATGTCATGTATGAATTTCTTACATTTCTTAATCAAATCATCATCAGTAGGTGACCCAGAGTTCAGTGCAAGCTACAAATCCAAAGAGGTTTTTTCTACATAGAAGCATGCTGGAGGCCCACATATATGGCATACAATTCAGCAGCAGTGCTAGAACGTCTGCTGTCTGCTTGTTTATTTATTTTTACTTCCGCACTAGTCTCATACTAAAAAAATTCCCTTCTAACGATGCCACACACTGTTCGATTTTCAGCAACGGAACAATCACAATACGTATGGATGACCTTTTCCACTGGATGCTCTGATATTTTCTGGATAAACATTTGCTGTGATTCATGACGATTACAATTAACTTTCTTTTCCTTGCTAGAGTCTATCCTTACAGCTATATTTCCCATAATCCAGGGCCTCAAACACAGTACTTTTGGCAAAGGAACACAAAATTCCTCAACTTCATATTTACACAATCTTTGACAAAGCTATTTGCATATGCATTTCTCTTGAAGTTGCCACTAAATCCACCAGTGTATTTATCAACGGCATTCTTTGGGTGAATTACACCACTCGTACTAATCCTCAAAGTAGAAATGGGTGTCGGGTCCATTACTCTGTTAGTGGTGGTTGGGAGGTTGAGCTCCTTTCTCAAGATCTCGATTCTTATCGTCTTTGGGCAACGAAGTACTGCAACTCTCATCGCTTCATTTGGAATGAGCTCCAAAGGCCGAGGCAAGGATAGGAGCTGAATAGTCTTTTATACTTCTCACTGTGCTTAGATATACAGATCTTATAACTGGCACACCAACACATTTTCCATAATTTGACAACGCTTTGAAGGTTTCAACCTGCTAATTTTGGTTTTGCAACAGACATGCATTCCCAAGTACTGATAACTACACTGAATCGTTGTCTCATCTGCATATATTGTAACTTGTGGTTCTCCACAAAATTTATAAGAAGCTACCCTGTCCATAATATTTAATAGCATAGGGCTGAGAACACCCCATTGTGGGGTACCCAATTCAAATTCTCTCTAAAGACTCATGACCTTGGAACCAGACACTGGCCTCTCTGTTTGATAGGTAATCTGAAATCTGCACTAAAATCTTGCCTTTTATGCCTTGACTCAAGACTTTCTAAAATGACTTCCTTATTTACCTTGTCAAAGGCATCCTTGAGGTCTACAATTAACTTCAGCATTACTTAGACATTTAATCACACAATCTGTGGTGCCCGACAAACGACTGTGATGACATCTCATAGAATCGTATATAAACATATTGTGACAATAAAGGAATTTTAAACTTTATTTTATGAATGATGATCATAAGATACTATAGGCCTAAATCAGAGAGAGAGAGGGAAGGAGGAGAGAGGGAAAAAGGGGGAGAGGAAGAGGGAGGGGAGGACAGGGGGGGGGGGGGGGGAGGAGAGGAGAAAAGGGAGAAGATTTTTTTTTTTTTTGAGGAGAGATGAAGCGAGAGAGAGAGAGAGAGAGAGAAATTAGGGTTATACATTAAAGTGTTCGTAGACATACGTACAAAGCAGCCCTTCCCTCTCTCCCAGGCACCCACCCCACCCCTTGCCACGTCTCTCTATCTGTGTGCTGTCCAGTAAACGGCAATGTAGGAGACTGTTAAAAGAGTTCTAATCCTTTAATGACACTCAAATAAAAAATAAAATTCACTATTAGCTTCAGCCCAATCCAGAGTTGTATGGACAAAGGCGCTGGCCAATATTGAGACACATTACTGTTATGAATTTGGAAGGATATATATATATATTTTTTTTTTAAGTATAATGTATAATATTCCTTCACCTAAGCATACTTTGTACACGTGCACAGCAAAATATCTTAGCCATTATTTAATCGATAATCTATGGCATCTGGACTCTTTTGGCCATATTTGATAGTTATTGCCTAATTTTATTTAATTATTATGTTTAAATTTCCTTAATATTAAAGTAACCTCAGATTTCCATTATATAGGGATTCAAACTGTTAGTGTATTTCTTTATATTTTACAGGAGCTACATTACACCAGAAAGAAGACGCCAAAGGGGAGGAAACCTCCAACGCCAGAGAATTTGTCCAAAAAGCAGAGTCAAGACGCCATCCTCCCAGCTCCTAAGTGTCCAACCAACTCCCCAATTACTCCAGACTACAACAGACTCCCGGCTCTCGTCTACTCCACAATTACTCAGACCTGCTGCCCTGAAGGAGACAAAGTCTGGAGGGAGCGAGGTGTCTCTAGAGACCGCCGGAGGGAGCTCTAGTCTATTTTTTTGTCGATGATGCCAACCGTTGGCGAAAAAATAAAATGTTACTAATAATAATAAAACCTAGGAGCAAGTTAAGGCTAGTGATTATTTAATACTTAAAAAAACTTCCAGAAATATATAAGGCTAATGATTATGAAACAGACTCGCAACGGAATGAGGTTCGAAGGAAAGTCTGAAATCGAACTGGAAAAACCCGACTCGTTCATGGAAGGAAGACTGACAAACAAGTGACACTTTCGAAGGAGTACTAAGGTTAAAATCAGACTTAGATCATTAGACGCAAGTTAATAGAAGTTTCTAGCAATGATGCAGCAATGATTCAATAATAAATTCGGGAAAGCAGTTTCATCAAATAATTAGTATGAATGAAGCATTTATATTTCAGAAAGTAGATACTTAAAGGAATAAGATTGTTTAGGATTCCAAGGGACGAGAGACTACGATTATAAACTGTGATTGTGAGCGTAAGATTTTTTTAGATTGTCTAGGATTTTAATCTGTGATTCTGTTTACCTATACGTTTTTTTTTTTAGTTTCCAGCTAATTGAGCCTAGGATTTTATTGTTTCATATATCCACAGTTTTGATTGATAAAGTCTACAGTAATAATTTTGTTAAATTTGTCCCAACCTATTTTTTATAGTATGTTATGAAATTTATAGATTCACTGAGAATCAGTATTTTAAGTTCAATGAAAGACACTCGGAATTGCATTGAATTATGCAGTTTTTCTAACCTACTAAACAAAAAAAAATTACCTTTGTTAGTAATACAGAAGTAAAATCTTTAACAATTTAAGAGTATATGATTAGGCTCAATATAGCTCCAGTGAGGGTATGCAGGTCATGATACTGTTCACACCATCATTCACATGCCCCCAAAATCGTGATCCACTGTAATTATGTTGCGAGAGTAGTGTGTTCTCGCGCCCTCACACCTAACTCTGACAACTCTTGTTACCCAGAAGCTCGAAGAGTCGTGTACGACAGCACCAGCAGTGGCCACCTGTAAATTGAAAGTTTCATATAATTTGTTGAATTGCATTATCTATAAAGTTAAATTTGCAAAGCCTGAATTAAAAGACACAATCATCACTTCTATGCTTCTTAAGGTGCGTCCACACGGTCGAACAATGTCCGACGGACTAACATTGTTACCAATTAACAATTGTCTGCCGGTCTTTGCCTTGTGAGCAGAGTAAAAGCAGTGCTATACAACCTCATCTGGTTCCACTGTTTGTTGCCAGATCTACTTACATCGTCGCTTATGACGTCATCTTGCTTCGCCTGTGATATGGTAACAGTGTCTGTCCGTCTGAAATGTTCGACCGTGTGGACGCACCTTTAGACTTTTCCAGTTCTCTCATTTTGCAAAATCCACAGGGATCAACTAAAGCGTCAAACATACTAAGCCAGTAGCCAGGAATACCAGAACACGGAAAAATCAATGAAAAATAACAATTAGACCAATGTGACTCAAATGGACTCGACTCTGCGAGATTACAATAATTCAACACAACGTGAAATACAGGAAAACAGAAATTTGAATTATACAATATATGTAAGAAGAAGACCCTGACAGTAATAATCAATGAGCTTGGTATGAAACTAAACTATGAAAAGGTTTGGGGGTAATACATATACGCAGAACTTCACTGATTAACCCTTTGCAGGGAAAGCAATAGTAACCAAGAATAATATTAGTCAAAATAATTGGTGATTTCCAAGACTACTTTTTAGCAGTCCGACTTCAAACTAACAAAGGACCAATAGTTGGTTGGTTGGTTGGCTTTATAAAGTTTAGGTGTAACACCAAGCACTGGGGCAGCAAAGGCCATTCAGCACTTACTGTATAACTATGAAATTATAAGACGTGTTATATCATATAAAGCAGGTTTATTTCTTTGAGGTAATTTACTATATTTTGAAGTGGGGCATTTTCTCCCAATAGTTCTTCAAGTGGTATGTTATATATGTTGTTGGATCTTAGTTTTCTTTTGAATTTATTGCATTTAGTTAGTAAATGACGGACTGTTACCAGAGTACGACAATGGTCACAGTAAGGGGCCTGTCTTTCCTCCCCTTGCAACATCAAGTATTTGTGTGTTAAGTATGTAGGTATGTCCTATTCTTAATCAAAGGACCAATAGTGATGGCTACAGCTTTCAAGCCGCCAAGAAGACATTATTTGGTACCGTTATAGTATGTGGGCTACCTTTTGAATATGGCCTACAAAATTATATTTATTATAGTATGTGATTTACCTCAAAAAGCATATTGTAAGGAAGTATAATATCTGCCTGGTGGTAGATACTTATAGAACTGCTGGTAACAATTAAAGGATGCCGTTTTAGCATGTTTAGTAACAGGTGGTTAAAGTAACAGGTAGTTAAGGAATTGCTGGTTTAGTAAGTGCTTGTTTATGGTTCTTCTCCTACCTTTTTAGGGAAAAGGAAGCAACTTTTATTTCTTTACGAAGAAAACAACTTAGTTTATTATTGTATGTTATATAGTAAGGTATATAACAATTTTTTTTACGCTTTAAGTCACCCTCCAGATCACTCTCCCTTCAGGAGTCCTATTCTTCATGCACATCGTAAATACCGTAGAAAGGGGGTAGAGATAACAGGACCCGTATGCTATCCTCAGAACCTGGGAGTCTGGCAACTGCTGCTCCTTACAAATTTGAATTGTTCCGTGGGAGGTACTAGATCTACTGGACGTTACAGGAAAAGTAAATTTCTCTCTCTTATTTAATCTTATTTACTTTTCCGCCAAATAAAACCTGTATGTTGTAGCATTTTCGTTTTGTTCTATTTGTTTTAAACCTTTCCTCCAACACTCAGCAGCATCGACAATAAAATTGTTCAGAGCATTGGGACAATAAAACCTTGACAGAAATTCAACATTTTATTGAAAAAGACGCCTCCTGACCCGTTGCAGTTCCTCCCTCCAGACTATGTCTCCTTCAGGGCAGCAGGTTGGAGTAATGAGGGAGTGAACGAAAGCCGGGAGTCTGTTGCTGTCTGGAGTAATTGGAGAGTACGTAGTACTATATTTATAGGAGCTGGGATGCTGGGTTCTCGACGCGTTGGAGGTTTCTTGTTTTCTTCTCTCTGATGTAATGTAGGCTTTGCTCCTGCAAAATATAAATATATAACTACAATAATGTTTAAAAAAAAAGCAGACAAAGCAAGTTTCTATAACAATAGTAATGGAAATTTAGAAGATTCCGGTAATACAACAGTATCTAAATGAAACTGAGGACGAAGTAATTTTTCATAATTCCCCTAAAATGTATCTATAAGGTTAAGAGTACGTTAATATATATACAAAAGCACCCATATTTCTTTAACTAGCAG
>NC_087219.1:3276903-3306903 GCF_015104395.2 Macrobrachium nipponense | reverse complement strand
CCTTGGGATATCACATCTGCCATCACTGAACTCTTCTGTGGGAGGTTTTGTCAATAAAAATCAATTGACAAATTAACCCTAACTTCATATTCATACTTATACAGTCATTGAAAGGATTTGCATTTACTTCCCAGCACAAACAACCACACCCGAGGTGTCAATTAGGATAGGTCTCCGCCCTAGGCCTAATTCTTTTGTGTTTTGCGACTTCAAATAATCAATATGCACAAACGATTTATGGCCGCACAAACTCGCAGGATTTAGGAAATTGCCGTCGCCCATTTCCCCATTCGACAAAATTTGAACTTTCTAATTCCAACACACATCACATTTGTTCTGTTCTAGAAACTGCCGGAATAACGAACCGGAATTCTTGACTGAATATAATGTGTACCGGGAGATTAGGTCTGTTAACCGCAAGGCCAATACAGTATTGGCCTTGGTTAACAGGAGCTTTTTACCTCCATGCTGACGAACGGTAGTTGAATACAAGACTAAAAATTTAAAATTTGTACTAAAGGTTTATGGTTTCCAAGCTCCTCCCAGATGAACTCCAAACAACCGCTCGAACGTAACAGTTCAGAAACCACACGGCGGTGGTATCTATACTATTCTATTATGGTAACTTACAGTACGACAGTTTCTTCAACATGTCAGTCATAGTTACGAGGTCTGGGTCATATTCATATACGAGTTAATATCTTCTGTGTAATTTGATACAAATGGAGCAAATAGAATATACTGGTAGTTCTAGCTAATTCTGTAATCTAAAATTTTACGTTGGCATCTTACTGATGTATCCAAATGTCATGTGCAGATTTATACATTTTTCAGTTTAATCCATTTGTTACATCGATCTGTCTGTATGTAGGCCTTTAAATGTGGCCTTGTGATTAAGGAATGTCAGACATAAGCAGAAAAGTAATATACTTTACAATGTCCATTTCTTAAGGTTTGTCATTTCTCATCTCTCTTTTTCATTTACTTTTTGGCAAAGAAAAAAATGAAAAACCACGTTGATTTACGCAAGTCGTGTATTTGATCGTTATAGAACAATCTGTAGTTAGTAAAATCAATGAAACCGAACAGGTTTTGAGCACTGTTAGTCACAAATACTCTTTTATCGCATATATCATATATAATAATATTAAATCAGTTACGACAATTCTTTCATTTTCACAAGCGCGTCTGATTCAAAATCAAAGTTTTGTTTTTATCGAAATTTAATTAAAATCAAAATGGCAGTCGGCGTCTGGTCGGCCTACGAAGAAGTATCCGTTCAGCTGCTGCTTCCTCCTCCTCCTTCTGCGCCTTCGGCGGGCAGTACGTGGGCGACGGAGGCGACGGCAGAACGTCGAGGAAGTCCACAAGGGAGAAGGTTCCTCCCGTTCCCTGATTGGACCCAGGATGCTCGAGCCTCCCTCTCTTTTGGCTACGTCCTTCGTCATGTTCCGCGGCCAAAGTCTCCCTCAGCCTCTTCATCCTCTGCCTAACGTCCTCCCTCCAGTCGGAGACGCCGACGGTTGGAGCTGGATTTTTTGGAAAGCAGGGCTCCTCTTCCTTCGCAACGTCTTCTTCTTCCTCCACCATCACTCCTTCACCAACTGCTGTCGGAAAAACAGAGGAAAACTATTAGGCGATGAAGGAACAGCCAATAAATAAATAATAAGGTAGGAAAACGAAACGCATCTCGTTAATATTTTGAGATGGTGACTAAGTTAGGCCTAGAGAATGAAATTCGCCCCCAAAAATGGTTTGAAATAATATAGAAAATGGATCAATGTTTAATTAAGAAATCAGTTCCCTTAAAAAAACGAAAAGGCATATTTAGTAAAATTAATCAACTTACCAATTCATAAATTGGAATGAAACTGTTAGAACACCCTGCACTATAAAATGTCCGACTATAGTACTATAGGGTATTCACGCTAAACTAAAAAAAACCGAAACTTACCTTTGGACGATGTCCATATCAAGGAGTGACCCTGTAAAACCTGTAAAGGATATGAAGACCCAAAGATGACACCAGCCGAGCCGAGGTAACAGACTGAATAAACATTCGATCTCAGCGATCTGCCATGGAGGTCTTATACCAAACAGTCAGCCCCTAGGGCCACTTTCTCTCCCTTCAGGCGTCTTTTCTTAATAAAGACTAAATCCCTGAAAAGGTAGCAGAAGCAGACCCAGCTGGTATCCTAACCACTTGATAATCCTCTCATAGAACCTCAGGAGCGGACCACCGCTCCTCCTCCTAGGCCCTTAATTGCTCCGTAGGTGGAGCTGTACCTACTAGACGGAAGAGGTATAGTAAATCGTTTTCCCTAAAAAGTGTTGAAAGCTTTATGTAGTCAGAACGAAGAATTTTCTTCAAGTACTGAAATTTGATTTTGAAACAAATAGTTTAAAAGATAGGAACACTGCAAATGTATTATTAGACGATTTTATATCTGGTATTTGGTATAGTTATAAATCTGGGTTTATGTTATATGATCCACATTTAATTGTTTTAATAAGAGAAAGTATATACAGAAATAGGTATTTATCGCATAAATCATTTAAAAACATTATTTTAAATGTTTATATAGTATGCAGATATGTATGTATGTAATGTATGTGTAATGGGTATGTGTATATCTGTTTATACATAGTAAATTTATGTATATTGATATGAAATATATAGACTATATATTTGTTGATTTTGTCCGTAAATTACATAAAGATTGGCTGTGGTGGGTTGAGAGTTCATTACTCCTTTGTCTCGAAAATGTGACTTTTTGAAATGGTCGAAAATGTGGAGGTACGTCACATTGTATTGGTAATATCTCAATCAATTTTGATCTCACAGCAAACATTTATATATCAAAATGTTGGCAAACTACCACACAGTCACTGGTAACGCTATAATAAAAGTTGGTCTCAAACATAGGTCACCAAGGGTCAAACGCACCATTTATGAATAGTCATTTGTAGCCCATTTCCGCCACGAAATCTGGATTCACCCGAATGAAAACACTGCTTCTTAGAGATTTTGTAGACAGGAAGTTTTGAAAGCCAAAGAGGTTCTCTTTCAATGAAGCAGATGCAGAGGGGACAACCATGAACAGGGCGTTATTCTGGATAGGAAGTGAAAGTTCTTCTTTGCAACGTTGGCATATAATACTGCATCAATCTTTGTTTTGTTTTAACATATATAAAATGAATTAAGACTTATTTTACCTTGTCGATTGATTTCTTTATTTTGTTAAGCTAATTTTGACATATACTATATTGAATGATGTATTTCAGGAAACGTATTCTATGAGTCTTCAACTTTGGTACACTTTTGTAAGAGATGGACTTCCAATATTTCATAAGCCACTCTCTCATGAAGATGGCCTAAGTTTTTCCCTGGCTGATATTATTTAACGAAAAATGATGTCTTAAGTAAATAATACTTCCCTGGCCTCTTTCAAAGTATTCTCTTTGTCAAATAATTTACAATATTTAGACAAAATATCAAATAATTGTTAGTATACTGGTAAAGAAAACTGCTAATTTTGTAACGATTTTAAGACACACCTGGAGAAAAAGGGATTCATGAGACGAGTAGAAATGCATAGAACCAATATTCAACCTCATAACATCAGTTCAACAATGGTCAGATTTCAATCATTCATCAAGAATGTGATAGTGGCATGTAAGAAAATCTGTAGGTCTTTGCATATTTCCTTTATATAATTTCGCAGATAACAGCAAGCCATGATGTCGTCCTTAAGGTGCATAGTCCATCATGAAAGCGCAGATAATAAAGAAGGAGAGGTTCAGCAATTTAATGATGAAAAATGGGGAAAGGTAAAGGCAGCAGTCAGGCGCCAAAAGTTAAGGTCCAAGTCTGAAAGTTCCACAGACTTCTAAGAAACGAGGCAAACCGAGCTGAACTAATCCTCGTCTGGTGTTTTTCCAGAAATTTGTCTATTTTGCGACTGTCTTCGCAAAAAGTGAAAGTGAAAGGATGAGCCTTGACATGTTTTCTTATGAATCAGTAGAAAAAACATCAAAGAAACTGCAACTGCTTTAAATGACAGCAAAATGCTTGTCAAGATAGTCAGCATTACTTTTCTATTGCAAAAAAAAATAAAATAATAAATAAATATAAAAAATATACTAGAGCATAGCAAGGGATACTTTGAAAGCCAGAGCCAGATCATTAACACCAACATTTGAGAAGTTGGACAGTCACGCAGTGGCACTCCTACTTAAATTCTAGAGTCTTCAGAACACGCTCCCTGAAATAAATGATTCAATATAGTATATATCAAAATTAGCTTAACAAAATAAGAAAATAAATTGACCAGGTAAAACAAAGTAAAGTTATTTATTAATATATTGGCGATTATAAATTGTATTTAAATCAAGTAACACATTTATTTCACGCCATTGCCTGCTACAGATTATTATTATTATATCATCATTATTATTATTAACTTCCCGTGTGTAGTATCGGTAACATGACACTATAGTTCGACAGATCTAAAACTGAGAGACCGTTTACCTCCTTGAGAAAAACCGTGTTGCCACTTCTTCCTTAACCTCTAAATCAAGACCAATACAACGAGGTCACTCTGACAGAGGATATCCCTGTGTCACCCTTCTGGGCTCATCACGCTCGCCACAGTTCGCCCCAGCCCGTCACTACCAATGCCACAAGGTCTTGTAGGGAAGTGGAAACAACCAAATTTATTTTTACTTTGATGAGGCAAATCTAAAGCAGATACTATTAGAAATCATAATGCATGTTTTGAGGCTGTTGGTTATCCCATTGTTGCTATTGTTTCTGAGCCAATCTTCGCATGTGGAAAGAATTTGGCATTGATCCTCTTGTCAACAGGATTTCATTCAAGAATGCAAGTGCTGACAGGGAGATATATGTTTTTGCCGACGTTCCCCATTTGATCAAATTAGTCAGTAATAACTTAATTGGTTCAGGCTTTTGTTTAGGCAGTGATTTCATTTCTGACACAAGCATCCGAGAAATGTGGCAAAATCTAGTACAGAATATGGGCCGGCCTCTAAAATGAATGAACTCCATCTATCTGTTAATAAATGGACAGCACAGGCAGCGTGTCAAGTATGCTGTGCGTTAGTTATATTTGGGAGGTAGAGGTCTGTTGGAATCCAATAACTGGCAAGCTACCTCTGATTTTATCTCAGTGATAAACGACTGGTTTGATATAATGAGTTCAAACAACATGTATGGCGATATACCAGCGAGAAATGGTTTTGGGATTAATAAAGAATGCCAAATAAATACTTTGGAAAAGGTCATAAAGGTAAAAGTAAAATCACAGAAAACAAGATGTCTGTACAAATTTCAAAGGCATAATTCTTTCTGGCAAGTCGTTATTGGTCTTTCCAATATGGTTAAAGATGTTTTTAATGAAGATTGCAGCATGACGCAAAAGTTAAATCAAGACTGCCTAGAGCAACTGTTCGGCTGCATAAGGCAAATGAAGGGCACATGCGATCACATAATGCCGTTTGAAGTCAAGTCTAGGCTTAGGTCATTGATTCTGGGAAAAGATGTGAAAATAATTAGAGAGAAAACAAACATCATTGCAAAGAGCAACAATTATATGTTGACAAATGAGTCTGCATGCAATTCAAAATAAGGTGAAGATAGAGAATTGGCATCAGAAATATGCTTGACCAGCTCATTGTTTAAAGATTTAGATTCTGGAAAAAGAAAACGAAAAAACGGCTGCCACTGTAATTGAAGATGAAGCTCTTAAATATATAGGTGGTTATATTGTCAAAAAGTTTTTGCAAAATATCCACAATTAGGAAAAAAGATGAAAGAGTGTAAAAATACAAAAGAATCGTGGATTGAAAAGGTAAGCAGAGGTGAGCTGTACGTATATGCCATCAGAAGAATTTTCTTCTCAATTAACTGTCCTACGAGAAGTCTTCAACACAATTCACGGTTCATCACTTTTAGAAGGGAAAGTATGCAGAAAGACTCTTGTTGCTGAATTGCAACGATCAGGAGTAAAGGTCCCTGAAGAGATTATTGAATTCTTCGCAAAGATCTCTATATATTTTAGACTAAGGCACTTAAATAATGCTATTAAAATGAAGAAGAGAAAGACAAAAATTGAAAGTGATCGGGGAGATACAAGAAAAAAAATTAAAGTTAAATATTTAGATCTGTGTGTTAATACTTTAAACATTTTAAGGCCTTCAATCAAGGAATTGTTGTAAAATAAATGAAGGTTATTTCTGTTTGTATTCAAGTGCGTAGGAATTATTTTCTTTAATAAAAGTTACAATTACAACAGTGTTTCCTTCAATGCTCGCTTCTCAATTCACACTGCTGTACTAAGGCTACAGTGATATTATTTTATCTTTGTATTGGCCTTGCTCTAATCGTCCCCTTCTGAAGTCCTCAGCCATCTCCCAGCGAGGCAATATTTGGGACAGCACTTAATGAAACTGACCGTATAAATTCTAATCCGTAAACTCGATACCCATTCTATTTGCTTATTACTTTTGAGAAAATTTATTGTTATATTTGTTATGACTTATACCTTTAAATTTTGGATATATTACATATTTACTTTGATCGTTTTCATTAAAAGTAATAAAAATCGGTAATTACCATTCATTATGTCTTATGACATATTCTTATCATCTTGTCAGTAGAGTAACTCCTTTTTATTCTTCTTTTTATCATTTGAATATTCCGTCTGCCATACTATCCATTTCCTAAACAACTTTGTAATATTTGACATTTCATTGCTCTTTATTTTAGGTTTCCCCTCATTTTCATTCATCAAGTTATGATTTACTTAAATCTCATTTCCTTTTTCATAGCATATTTTGTCTTTAAAACCACACAGTATTTTGCCTTATTCTCTCTTGACTACAATTTCATTGATCTCCATCCTATTTGGTTATTACTTTCAAGGCTGTAATATTCTCTTGTTTTTATAATTATACCTTTTAAGTTTTGCATATATTACATAGCATTTTATTTGAAAATGTTTTTCATCTAAAGTAAAATAAATCTGGCATTACCATTCGTTATTTCTTATGACATTTTCTTCTGAAAACTATATGACATACAGATATGAAAACATATTAGAGTAAAAAAACAATTTATTATATAACAAATCTAATACATGAGACAATTTTACTTTATAAGATATTGTCCATAAACTCATCATTGGGAGAGAAATAATTTATTTACAATAATTATCACAGGAATTGTAATAACATGATTCGATACAAAATGTACATTACGGAGAATCTTGGTCGTCAGATGATCTTAGTTCAATAACAGATATTCTTTGCTGCATTGCTGTTTGCAAGTTTTCGGAATGCTTAACTGCATGTGCCCGTTTCACAGCGTGCTTTCTGTAGGAATGAATTAATTTCACTACTGACTATTGTTCTCGGTAACCTAAAGCAAGAGGTCATCTTTTTGGCGCTAAAGTTCTCAGCTAGACCGGGTGGTGGGGCTTATCCAAAGGGTAGCTTAAGAGACAAATCCTTCAAACTTCATGGTTAAATAGGCTTAGCCCACCTGCATATCGCCTGTTAAGGTAACAAGAAAAAGTGGCAGTGCCGGGTTTCGAAACATTGTCACTTTTATAAATGCGATTCTCAATTTTATTTACAAATAAAATTATAATCACGTGTGAACGCTTAAGTTCAGACAAACAAGCTACAACCCTTAAACTACCCATTTATTGATTTATGTGTTATAAAGCAAGGTATTCAAAACTGGATACTGGTAGATGTGGCACAGGGTTCTTACCCAAAGAAGAAAACAATCTCTGAGTTTAGATCTGTCGAACTATAACAGATTCTTGTGTGATGCAAGTATAACAGTTTTAATCGGTATGTGAGCAAACACATGTTTTCCATTCTAACGAAGAGAGAGAGAGAGAGAGACGAGAGAGATGGAGAGAGAGAGAGAGAGAGAGAGAGAGAGAGAGAGAGAGTTTTTAAATAAATGAATTGTGGTCTATGGTTTCATTCGAGATCAGCTTCACCGAAGAGTAAAGTCACGAGAAGACTAAAGGTTGCTTTTGTGTGAGAATCTGGACAGACCAACAAACTATATAACCAGAACCGAGAAGCGAACCAGTAAACAAACAGTAGCGTAAATGTTTGTGTTATCGATTGGATTTGTTTGTTCACTGGTAGCTGTGACACTGTTAAGTTCACTCATTACTCGCGCGGTTTCACGAAGATAGTGCTAATCCTCCTCGGGGAATTGTAATCCCTCAGAAGTGACCAGGCCTTTGTACGGTCTAGGTCTTTTTTCCGGGTATTATTAATGGGCCATACAAAGAGATGCCACAATTCTAATACATATATCATTGAGTAGCTTTTATTTGTATGTTTAGCTCTCATTTACTCATATAAACGTACACACAAATTCTTTGTTTTCAAATGAAATGGAATTATTGCAAGCCAAATGTGCGTCACAGCAATAACCTGTTGCTTACCTATAGGTAGGTTTGCAGGCATTTTAGAATGTAAAAAGGGAACGATATTATTCTCATATGCTATTAATTAACATCTGAAAGTTTGTCTCTTATTTAGCTAAACAAAAATACACGCAAATGCTTTGTTTTTAATGGAAATGTAATTGTAAGCCCAACGTACACCACAGCCATAACCTATCAACAAGTATACAAGCCCTTGTCAAATAGTGGGGCGATTACACCCAGATTTTGGACCTAATTGTGCACTTTGGGGGTAGAAGCATAACACTTGAAACTTTGCATGTGTTTACTTTAGCCCCCACTAAACATTTTGGATATGGACCCCAATCAGCCCTGTCCCCTGATGGACAGTATGGGGCCTGCAATCTATTGACCGATTATTACCCAGTATTTTGTTATTCAGCCACATTATACTAACTGTTGACTCCATTACTTCCTCTCCTATGTATAAAATGGGTTGTCTGTCTTTCCAAGTCTCTACAAATTAATTTAAACATATCTATTATTTACATAAATTAAATAATGTCTGCCATATTCAAAATAGCTGACGTAAACGTTTAATCTTTTGGTAATACTTTTAGTAATATTATATTCTATTATTGCAAATTTTCAAATCAAACCTCAGACTATACTTCAGCATATTACCTGCAAATGCACTAATGAATAGTGCGAGTATTAAAGTAGGTACATTTTTGTATAAGAATACATTTTGAATCAGGATATTTATCATTTTTTTTCTGAAACATCTGACATATCTCTTTAACGCTACATAAGTTTTACGCTTCTACCCCAAAAGTGCACGATACGATTTCTTGGTTATCCACCCTACTAAAGTAAGTTTTTGATGTATGTAGGAATGACCAAGCGTCTTGTGAATCTCTCTTGGTGCAGGCTGAAAGTTTTTTCTTCTTTTTTTTCGTTACACGAGCGGCAATAATCATTTCATTTACATACGCAAACAAGTTTTTATACTTGCCGACGAAGAACAATTTCCCAGTATTAACGTTGTTTTGGGGAAAGCCTTAACAAGGCTGAACATTTTTCGTATTTTTTACGATCTTCTTGTTGCTGTCAAAGCTATTTTCGCAATTTTGTTATTCAAGTTGGTTATGAAAAGTCGACGTTATGCAATACGTCGCTGTTATTCAGCATAATGTCCAGTATTACTGTACCTGGAAGCACCTCATCAGCTTGGAGTTTGAGGAAACTGACCGTGCCAATGAAATATCTAAGTTTAGCATATCTGGCTTAGTGCCTCCCAAAAAGCTTAGTTTTTATGGAAAATGGGATTATAGTTTTTCCAAGTGGTGGATTTTGGTTTTCATTGCCCAGAGACTGAACGTTTTAAAGATTATATTATTGATGAAAATGGCCTCTTGCAGGCCGATACTTCAAGCTACCGTCTCTACCAGACTGACTTCAACCAAAGTTGAAGTGTTATGTGACATTACATTATTTCATTGATCCTTTCCTTCAAAAAAAAAAATATATATATATTGTATGATAATGTGTTTCAGAGGGTATTTATTGGACTGCCTACACAAAATCAAAGCTGTTATTTCCTAATTTTATTGCTAATGAAAACATATAATAGAAATATTATCATTATTATTATTATTGTGCAGAAGATGAACCCTATATTCATATGAAACCAGCCCACATGGGCTATTGTCCTAAAATTCAAGCTTCCAAAGACTATGTTATTCATTTGAAAGAAGTTATAGAAAATGACAGGAAATACAGAAAGAAAAGATAAACTCTTAGAAACAGAAAATTATTGATTAAATACTGTAATAAATGAATTAGTCGATTACTAGGGTAGTAATGCACTTGTTTACTCTCTTTCAAGGCCTGAACTGTGAGACTGGTACACCTGTGCGTGTATATACTGAAGAAAACAGTAACAGTTTAGAGGACAAGCGAAACAGAAAACAACAAACTCTGGATAATTCAGCCTTGTGGAACCCCAAAAATCGATGTATTACATAAAAATGGAGAAGAAACATCTGTATCCTGGCGTGGCCTTGGAACTAACGCCGACATTTTTAGAGATAGGCCTACCTGGGACTGAAGCGGGTGTGTGTGTAATTATAGTATCTGTGTAATCAGTGAATTTTATTACAACGTCGTGGTACTAAGGTTTGTCTATACTAAGATTGGCCACGCGAATTGGTCAATTACACTTGAGTTATAGAAATGAATTCAGCTTTAGCAAATCCCTTTAGCCCTTGGTATTTGGGTTACGGCAAAGCCCGTACGCCTGAGGTCTGACATTGGTTATGGTTACCGGTTTGCCTTGAATACTAAAATCTATTTTTGTTTTTACCGAAACCTTATTGTTATTGTCACTTCATTCCTTCAGTAACAATAATAATTTACCTTTGTGCAAATGTCTGATAGCAAAACACGACTGACAAGTGATACAGAAAGAGACAGACTATGATTAAATGACAGTGGTTAAAACGGACATTGATATTTTGCTCACACAAATAGTAACTATTCTGGTCCAGCGTTATGTAATATCAGTGAAATATCACATGAAGATTAAAACCTACAATTTTTTTAAAGAAAAAACAAATCATTAGCATCATTCTTGTAGGTGTAATGTTAAAGATAAAACAAGAGGACACTCGAAATAAAGGATTGTCTGATTTTCAGAAAATATCATTGGAAGTGACACCTTTATCAGAAACAATAAATTTGGACCCCTGCCACTCACAAAAGTCACCGAATGTTTGTTGCACATTGAAGTCTAACAAGGAAGTAAAATTAAGACTTAACCCCTCTCTTTGTATCCAGCCTTTGAGCTGGTAAAAAAATGGTAGGGCAGGATAGGTCTAACTTAAATCAATTATTTCTTCAGAACGAATACATTCACATCATTGAATTGCATGTAAGTGGCATCAGCGGTAACTTTTTGTATACTGACGTATCTGCCAACAATGCCAGTATGGCTTGAGCACAGAATGTGGCCTTCCGCTCTTTCGTATACCTTCAGGTATGAGCAGAGGAGAAAGTAAGATGTTAAATTGCCATCATCCTTGTACACTCTTCCCACTCGAACCTGGAATGAAGATAAATGGACAAGGATTACTATGAACTTCACTTTAGAAGGAGTGTTATATTAATGTCTCTCAAAGATATTCGTAATGGTTTTGAAAAGAGAGCCAAGCAGTCGGAAAAGATAGTTTATTAAAGACGCATCTGGCCTTTCTCTTTATCACTGAGTTACCTAGACCTATTCAAGCAGAAATGTATTTCAAAACTTCTATGGCCAGCTTGCAAGCAAATTTCAGGTTCTTTAAAGGTCTTATTGAATAATAAAATAATAATAATAAAATAATAATAATAATAATAATAATAATAATAATAATAATAATAATAATAATAATAAGAAACACCGACGAAGTAACAGAGAGGACGGAATAGGTAGAAAAGATTAGACAGTGGATGGAGCCAGATACAGAGAGAACAAAGATCCCCTCCATGAAAGCCTACAACACCAAGAAATTAAAAGGGAGAAAACAAGTGAGGTCAATGAAATAATGGGCCTAATACACACCACCAGTATCACAGAAACAAATAACTTGACATATGCAGGAGCAAGATTAGTAGCACAACTGATGGGGATTCGAACACCAACACCACCGTCACAACCAACCCAACAGAAACCAAAACAGCAACCTCCTTGGAAAAGGCGCCTGGAAAAGCAAATCATGGTGATGAGATCTGACTTGAGTAAACTGAAAGAGATGGCAGAAAAAAAGGCTAAGAAGCAAGAAAACAAGGGAGGAACTCAACGAGAAATACAAAGTACAAGAGAGGGGACTAAACAACACAATAGAAGATGTAAAACAGAGGCTTAAGGCCAAAGCACACAAGATCCAACGGTATATGAAACAGGAATAAGGGATACCAACAGAACAAACTATTCGGAACCAACCAGAAAAGACTGTACAGCCAACTAAGATGGGGAAGACAACCACCCAGAAAATTCCTGAAGCCGAACCAAGTAAGAGACTCTGGGAAAACATATGGAGCAATCCAGTATCACACAACAAATATGCAACATGGCTCCAGGGAGTCAAGGAAGAAGAAACAGGGAGAATAAAACAAAGATTCACAGACATCACGACAGACACAGTCAGACACCAACTAAAGAAAATGCCAAACTGGAAAGCCCCAGGTCCCGATGAAGTCCATGGATACTGGCTCAAAAACTTCAAGGCCCTACACCCACGAATAGCAGAACAACTCCAGCATTGTATCTCAAATCACCAAGCACCCAAATGGATGACCACAGGAGAACATCCTTAGTACAAAAAGACAAGAGTAAGGGAAATATAGCCAGTAATACAGGCCTATCACCTGCCTACCAATAATGTAGAAGTTACTAACAGGTATCATCAGTGAAAGGCTATACAACTACCTAGAGGAGACAAACACCATCCCCCACCAACAGAAAGGCTGCAGAAGGAAGTGTAGGGGCAGAAAAGACCAGCTCCTGATAGACAAAATGGTAATGAAGAACAGTAGGAGAAGGAAAACCAACCTAAGCATGGCATGGATAGACTATAAGAAAGCCTTCGACATGATACCACACACATGGCTAATAGAATGCCTGAAAATATATGGGGCAGAGGAAAATACCATCAGCTTCCTCAAAAATACAATGCGCAACTGGAATACAATACTTACAAGCTCTGGAATAACACTAGCAGAGGTTAATATCAGGAGAGGGATCTTCCAGGGCGACTCACTGTCCCCACTACTCTTCGTAGTAGCCATGATTCCCATGACAAAAGTACTACAGAAGATGGATGCCGGGTACCAACTCAAGAAAAGAGGCAACAGAATCAACCATCTGATGTTCATGGACGACATCAAGCTGTATGGTAAGAGCATCAAGGAAATAGATACCCTAATCCAGACTGTAAGGATTGTATCTGGGACATCAGGATGGAGTTTGGAATAGAAAAATGCGCCTTAGTCAACATACAAAAAGGCAAAGTAACGAGAACTGAAGGGATAAAGCTACCAGATGGGAGCAACATCAAACACATAGATGAGACAGGATACAAATACCTGGGAATAATGGAAGGAGGAGATATAAAACACCAAGAGATGAAGGACACGATCAGGAAAGAATATATGCAGAGACTCAAGGCGATACTCAAGTCAAAACTCAATGGAAGAAATATGATAAAAGCCATAAACACATGGGCAGTGCCAGTAATCAGATACAGCGCAGGAATAGTGGAATGGACGAAGGCAGAACTCCGCAGCATAGATCAGAAAAACCAGGAAACAAATGACAATACACAAAGCACTACACCCAAGAGCAAATACGGACAGACTATACATAACACGAAAGGAAGGAGGGAGAGGGACTACTAAGTATAGAGGACTTGCATCAACATCGAAAACAGAGCACTGGGGCAATATCTGAAAACCAGTGAAGACGAGTGGCTAAAGAGTGCATGGGAAGAAGGACTAATAAAAGTAGACGAAGACCCAGAAATATACAGAGACAGGAGAAAGACAGAAAGAACAGAGGACTGGCACAACAAACCAATGCACGGACAATACATGAGACAGACTAAAGAACTAGCCAGCGATGACAATTGGCAATGGCTACAGAGGGGAGAGCTAAAGAAGGAAACTGAAGGAATGATAACAGCGGCACAAGATCAGGCCCTAAGAACCAGATATGTTCAA
This sequence comes from Macrobrachium nipponense, assembly GCF_015104395.2. Taxonomy (NCBI): domain Eukaryota; kingdom Metazoa; phylum Arthropoda; class Malacostraca; order Decapoda; family Palaemonidae; genus Macrobrachium; species Macrobrachium nipponense. Next base: position 3,292,693 of record NC_087219.1, on the reverse strand, counting down.
AGTACGATAGACGGAAATAACATCTCTCCCATATGTAGGAAGTGCAACACGAAAAATGAAACCATAAACCACATAGCAAGCGAATGTCCGGCACTTTCACAGAACCAGTACAAAAAGAGGCATGATTCAGTGGCAAAAGCCCTCACTGGAGCCTGTGCAAGAAACATCAGCTACCTTGCAGTAATAAGTGGTACGAGCACCAACCTGAAGGAGTGATAGAAAACGATCAGGCAAAGATCCTCTGGGACTATGTATCAGAACGGATAGGGTGATACGTGCAAACAGACCAGACGTGACGTTGATTGACAAAGTCAAGAAGAAAGTATCACTCATGATGTCGCAATACCATGGGACACCAGAGTTGAAGAGAAAGAGAGGGAAAAAATGGATAAGTATCAAGATCTGAAAATAGAAATAAGAAGGATATGGGATATGCCAGTGGAAATCGTACCCATAATCATAGGAGCACTAGGCACGATCCCAAGATCCCTGAAAAGGAATCTAGAAAAACTAGAGGCTGAAATAGCTCCGGGCCTCATGCAGAAGAGTGTGATCCTAGAAACGGCACACATAGTAAGAAAAGTGATGGACTCCTAAGGAGGCAGGATGCAACCCGGAACCCCCCACACTGTAAATACCACCCAGTCGAATTGGAGGACTGTGATAGAGCAAAAAAAATAAATAAATAAATAAATAAAAAATAATAATAATAATAATAATAATAATAATAATAATAAAAATCTTACCTCCATAGACGCCCGAACCTTATAAAAAAAGTGTAATGTTGCCTTGGGAAGATCTGGACTTGGAAAATGACTCTCTCTTCTGTGAGGTCAACTTGCCACCAGGGCTTGACAAAAAGACCGGAGTGGTACATTGTAGTATCGGTTAAGTCTCCGTCAACCGCTAAGCGAGCGAATTGGGTGCAGAACAGAAACTCAGGAGTTTAATGACAGTTTGCTTACTGTTCATAAGAGACGCCTTATCCCCACAGGCTGAACTAAATATGGCTGCATTTAATCCAGCCTTATACACCAAAAAACTGACTTAACTCTGCCTACCAAAAAACTTAGATCTGGTAGCGCACGACGGAATATGAACACTTCAAAAGAGTAACTATTGGCTCTTCATCCATAAACATTATAGCGGCAGTGAGCAACTTAGGAGTACCTATTGATGACAAAATATCAAGGAAAAAGCATATAGTGCGTATTATAAAAACCCTTAACTATCATATGAGAAACATTGCATTTATGAGAAAATATAAACGAAGATACTCTGAAAAGAGCAATTTGTTACCAGTTTCAAGGCTTGACTACTGCAACGTTATATACTAAGGTCTTCTTAACTACCTACTAAGAAAATTGCAAGAGGTTCAAAATAAAGTCGCTAGATTAATAAAAGGATTACGTTGCCGTGACAGAATAACCTCAGCACTAATCGAGCTACATTGGCTCCCAGGAAAGTTAAGTATATCTTAGTTTTACCAGACCACTGAGCTGATTAACAGCTCTCCTAGGGGTGGCCGGAAGAATTAGATATTTAGATATTTTTTTACGTGGCTAGGAATCAGTTGGTTACCTAGCAACGGGACCTACAGCTTATTGTGGGATCCGAACCACATTATATCGAGAAATGAATTTCTAATCACCAGAAATAAATTCCTCTGATTCCACGTTGGCAGGGCGGGGAATCGAACTCACAACTACCGAATCGGTAGGTGAGCACGTACCCTCTCGTCCAATAAGGAATTTTACTCCCAGTAAAAACAAGAACAGAATACAAAATACTTTCCTACAGTCTTTAAAGCACTAGACTATGGAGAACCAACATATCTAAGAAACTGCTACTCCGTAGCGTTCGTGCCAGAGGGACGTGTCTGAGCAGTGCTCTGTATCGTCAAGTGCAAACTCAGTGCGATGCTCAAAGCGAATACCAAGAGGCGAAAGGAAAAAGAGAAATCAAATATTGTAGAATTTAAAACAAGAACGGGAAAGCTTAGAATAACATATAAATTTTATCAAGAAATTGTGAGAAGAGCATATAAAGATGGAACGAGGCAGATAGCGCTGGATGAAGATGAGTGAACCCAAATTGAGAGCGAGTCAGCAACAACCTGAGGTCATTGCTCAGATGAAGTTGTTGAAGAAGCAACTTGCTGTGACAGGTGTGGTACTCTATGGTTCCACTACAGATGTTAGGGAACTGAGAGTAAATACACAGGCATACTTTCGAGTGACAACGTATTGTACATCTGTAATAATTGCAATGGGCCTGAACAAAGAACACAAATTAAACTCATTGAAGATGAACGTGAAGAAATAAAAGCAAACACTAGTGTATTCGCAGAGCTGATTCAGGATTCGGCTCGAAAAACTACTGACGTCATGACCAACATAGATGAAATTCAATGCAAAATTGACAATGTTGATAAAGATGTAAAGATTATGACAAATATGGACAAAACTTATGCAGACTCATTCAAGAGAAAAAAAAAGTGCTTTTAATCAAATGTAAAGACGAAGAGAGCTCAGCAACAGATGAAAAGAAGCAAATTATGAGTGAAATAGCGGCGCCAGTTGAAAAAGTAAAAACAACAAGAGATGGACACTCATTTGTAAGATTTCCAGAAAAGAAAAACTTAGAAAAGGCAGAAGTATATGTTCCGAAGGACGAAGATGACATTGTCAACAACATTATCAAGAAAATTCTATGGATAAGTGCTCTCGTTTCTGAAGACGACGACGACCTGAAAATTGTAAACGAAATGAAAGCCAAAGATGACAAATATAAGCACTGTGTCATCAAATGCACACCACAAGTACGAAAGGCTACCTGTGATAGAGGTGACAAGTTGTGTACGCTGTATATCCGCTGCAGTGTGTACGACTGTTACATGCCCTACCAATGCTATAAATGTTAGGAATTTGGTCGTAGTGCAACAAACTGTAGAAATAGAAATAACCACGTTTGCCCTAAATGCAGTGAAAATCACACATCAAATGAAAGTGCTAGAACCACCTTAAAGTGTATAAATTGTGAAAAGAAAGGCCACAGTGAGACTGAATCTAAAGCACGCGATGGGAATAAGTGCATAGTATATAAAGAAGAAAAAACGGATCATGGCTTTGACTAATAATCTTCTGTGCAATTTGATAAGCATACAGTCAGTAGGAAATAAAACTTACACTATTAGAAATCTTATAAATGATCACAATCTAGATGTTGTATGCTAACGGAGGCTTGGATGAGCAATAATGTAAGTGGTTATTTTAAAATAAACGTAATGACACCAGGTACTCGCAACTTTTACTGTGTACCGAGAGATGTGTTCAATGCATTTGAATATATAAACACTAAAATTACACACATAAAAAAACGCATACAAATGATAACAGTTGACAAACCACCAAGCGCACGTAAGAAAGAAATCGTTCCTAGACGAATTCAGTGACTTCTTAAACTTGTTAGCTGATAACAAAAATACACTGATTTGTGGGACTTCATCCTGCATCTAGAAAATAATGATGACAATTATGTCAAAGAATCTCTGCCAGAGAGTGACTTGAAAGCCTCGATCTTGTAAATGTTGTGAAGAAACCGATATCGTTATTGAACCATACCATCGACTTAGTGATACAAAACAAAAACAATGAGATTGCAAGTGACATACTAGTTGAGCTGCTGTATGCGTGATATTTCCAATACCTAAACTAGTCACATTAGTATAAATATACGGAAAGGCTATGCAGTGAAAAAAAAACTATTACTTACAGAAACAAAACCAACTTTAAAGCTGATGAAATTATTGTTGAGATCATAAAGAAGATAAGAGAAACTAGCCAGAAGTGCAAGTGTAATTTGAGAAATACCTCGACAGGAGACCAGGATGCGTCAGTGGTTTAACAGTCTACAGCCAAAGTATATTAACATCAAACTACAACGACAAATGTCCAGAAGTGACAAGGCAAATAATAGTTAAAGAAAATACTAAATGGTTTAACGGTGAATTATGTGACGCTAAGAAGAAGAAAAGAAAAATGGAAGATCTATGTAAAAAAAATCGAAAACGTCAAGAAAAAATTGAAATTGATCACCGTATAAAGTAGTCAGAAATCAGTACAGCGACTTGATTATGAAAACCAAGAAAATGCACTACAATAAAATATTTAGTGAAGAGGAAAATCCTAAAAAAGAAAAAAAAATCCATGATAATTTAGCTGGAATATTAGGACTCAAGAAAGAAAAAGTTCTACCTGATGCAAAACCAGTAAACCACAAGAACCTGGCTGATAACTTTGTGAACAACTTAAGAAAAAAAATTTAAAGAATCTGTCATAGTTTAGAAAAGGTCCATTCTGATCTCCCGGTTATCATATTGAGTCATAGGAAATTCAGTAAATTTGAAGAACTGAACATGAATGACATCGAGAAAACGATGAGAAAAGAAAAAAGACATCTACTATGAAAATAACGTTTCCCATAAGTTACTTAAAAGAGGTAAAGAAAAAAAAACTAATCAGTTGTGGAGCTATCTTTGGATATTGTCCAATGTGACACAGTTGACCGTAATCTGCTGCTTGAAGCCCTGAGAGCAGTAGCCATTGAAGATGATGTACTCAAACGGTACAAAAGCTACCTAGGAAAAAACCAGGAAGGTTACAGTGATTATATAAAATGTGAAATCAGAAAAGAAAAGCCTAACTAGAGGAGTGCCCCAAGGCAGCGTCCTGGGTCCACTGCCATTGGCATTTACACAATTGAATTATCTAGAATCCTAAACAAGCACAAGGTTAGTTATAAACTGTGTGCTGATGGTAATCAGTTCTATTTTTCTCTTGAAACGGCAGAAGGTCCCATTAGTAAAACTGATGCTATAATGAAAGAAGAAACTAAAACTCAATGAAGACAAAACTGAGTGTATGTTATTTGGATCTGATGGTGCACGAAGAAAATATGAACACTTCAAAAGAATAACACTATTGGCTCGTCATCCATGAACATTATAGCGGCAGTGAGGAACTTAGGAGTATCTATTGAATAAGATTTCGATGCAAAATCATATATTGCTTATTGAAAAACCTGTAGTAACTATCATATTAGAAACATTTCATTTATCAGAAAATACTTAAACGGAGATACTCTGAAAACAGCAATTTTGTGACCAGTTTCAAGGCTTGACCACAGCGTCGTTATGTCCTACGGTCTCCCTAACTACCTACTAAGAAAACTGCAAGGAGTTCAAAATAGAGCCGCCAGATTAATGAAAGGATTACGTTACATTGACAGATTAACCCCAGCGTTAATCGAGCTACACTGGCTCCCAGTAAAAGCAAGAACAAAATACAAAATACTTATTACAGCCTTTAAAGCACTAAAATATGGGGAACTAACATATCTCAGAAACTTTTTAAGTTTCTTTAGACCAGAAATGAATATTGTGATCAGACATGCAAATGAAGCATATATGCTATTTGAACCTAGAACAAGTTGTAAGTCAGCCGAGAGAACTTTTTGTACATTGCGCACCAAGACTATACAACAAAATACCGCCTGAAGTGAAGATAATACAAGAAGAAAGCAAATTTTAAAAAGAACTAGACTCCTATTCTGCAGGAGCTACAATACTCATGAGAAAACACTAAAAGCGAATTGTAAAATATAAGAAGCAGGGCTGTACATAAAACCAAACAAAGGAACAATTGAACCTTCCATATTGCGGAGTTGAAAATGTTGGCTTTCTCCGCGCGACTTCCTCAAGGGAGTTATCCGGTGGAAGATTTATATGGCTGTGGTAGTACGTATTCTGTGTTGCAGTTCCATTCCTTAGACCATACAGGGTACACGTGCCATCTGTAAGAATGAAAAATTCTTTGCAACGACTCCATTCTTGATTTTTGGTGTCTGATAGCCTACTGTAGAAAAAGTCTGCACCAAGTGGCCAACCAGGAGGTAACATTTAAGAGAAATGTGTACAGTCAGAAAGGACTACAAAGGGGTTGAGCATTAATTTACGAACTGAAGCATCAATAGATTTTTTTCAAGTTAACATACAGGAAGGATCTTTCAGTTTTAACCTTGTCGTTAAAACAAACAGTATTTTGCCTGTTGCTATCCAAGGTCTACCTAGATCTTTGCTTAGATATTACACAGATATAATATGTACCCATGCCTGGCATGACTATCTTCTGGAGTAGAAGAATAGTATACCTACTGAGTTTCGCAGTGAAACTGAAGATATTCCTGCATACTGTGGTTCATTTGTTTATCAAATGTTAGTCCAATTTAGTTGCATACTCTCGTCTCTCTCTCTCTCTCTCTCTCTCTCTTCTATATATATAATATATATATATATATATATTATATATATATATATATATATATATATATATATGTGTGTGTGTGTGTGTGTGTGTGTGTGTGTGTGTGTGTGTGTGTGTGTGTCTATTTACCATTTTACACAAGAACAATATATTCCATTAAAGCTTGCCGTACAATTTCCTAAGAAGATAATGCAGATAAAACTATCAAAACTGTCAAGATTAACTAAAAGGAAACACTCCACTAAATAAAAACTTAACTTGGAAAGAGAAGGAGAGAGACTGTTCCATGTTAGCCACAGACCCACAGAGGATCTTGGACGAAACGTTGACCTGGACAGAAGCATATGCAGAGGTGTTAGGCCACTTGACCATGGTCAAGGGCGTAGATATGAAACTCGGCAGGCAGACGGCGTCGTTAATGTAGCCTTCAAATGCTAGGTTTGTTGTCACAAATGACAAGGCGACGAACAATGCTACCATGGCATTGGGAGCAACTGCCATGTTTTATCATTGGGGCCTGGGTGCTGTTGGCTATGCTGAATTAGGACTACTGAACTTCAGTCGTCTTGAGTGTTGGGCAGATGCTGATGGCAATTCTTAAAAAAATATATCATTATCATTAATCGTTTTTGATAAAAGGCTAGTAACTGCAGCAGACAATTCGGCTTCCCTATCCAGCCTATGCCTAAGAAGACGAGAAGAAGAAAAATGGGAAAATGAATGCAATCGTAATCGTGACATTTACTATTTTTTTTTATAGCATGTTTATAAAGGAACCTTCTCCAAACTTATATAGGGGCCAATGGTTCTATCAACAGCACCATGCAGAGTTGTACAGAAAATATATCGTACACATCATGTTTACCACCTTCCAACGTAGACAAACTTTTAAACCGTTTCCTGTTTATATGAGCAAATTGTTTAAAGATTAGATGTTCTTTTCAACGGTTTTTTTTAAAAACTCAGATAGTAATTTAAAAAAGAAAATTTCAGGAACTATGCAAAACGGAAAGAAATGTTCTATAAATGAATGTTATACCGACTTAGATGTCCCTGGGTAAGTCACTTCCTTCTAAATGGTAGTATGAATTTTTTTCTTGTAGATCTAAGAGCCTACTGTCTTGATATTGCGCTACTTCAGCCTAAAGGAACTTCCCTTTGACTACCTGCCTCTTGGGACCTGTCTGCAAAGGACAATCCTGTTCTTTTGACTGCTGTTGAAGAACTGACAACCTTCTTTAACCAAGCAAGAAACTTTAATGTCCTTTTTGTTGTTTACAAAGTCAGTTCATCACGAATACAAAACTTTCCAGTGACAGTAGACAGCAGGCTTTCTTTGCCAACCTCTTGTTGATGTCAGACATGTTTATTTTTAGCTTTCATATAATTTATTCGCTTCATTAATATTTCCACTTATTTTTCAGCGATCGCTCGAGTATTTCAAAGGGAAGGTGAAACATGGGTCTAGGTCTTAGCTTCTGTTGAATAGTAAGCCCGTAGATTTCGTGTAACAGTTTAGGATGGTAAATAGAGCAACAATAAACAATAGAAGAACAATGAGGCCATTGGGAAGCAAAATTTATTCAACGATAAATAACTTCTGGACGGAAATTAAAGCAATAAATTTTATTCCAGCCCATTAAGCTCCACAATAACTGTCTAGCGGGGCTTACAAAGTTTCTTCATATATTCCCTTGTATGGCTTGTAAAAACCTTTTTGCCAATGATACAGTAGCGTTAATATTTGATGTGCGGGGGCACAGTTTTAATCTCCCCCCACCCCCTTCTCTCTCTCTCTCTCTCTCTCTCTCTCAGACAGTGCACATGTGGATTTCTCGGTCATTTAATTTTGTCAGACCTATTCCGTATCTCGTTTAGGATTTGAAGAAACATTCTTAACGGAATTATGCATATAAACCCTTCTCTGTCTGCTGGTTTATTAATCCTAATTTGAACCCACTGAGAGAGTGAGAAAGAGAGAGAGTATTGTAAAAGGTATAAATGCTGTAAATAAACCGGCGTAATTTATGACGAAAAAAAATCCTTATTTTGTTAAAATGAAGTATGAAATAGACTATGTCTTACGCTAACAAACACAAATTCATGAATTCATTATGATTTGTCAGAATGTTCATGACTTTTCAAGGCACATAAAGAGATATTTGCAAGTCTTGGTCTGTCACCTACAGGAACCTTTAAATATCTGCCCTGACGCCAATTTTACGAAAGGACAACTTTATACGTGTGACAGACCGTTGATTGAATGTCTTTGAGACGAATCCTGAGGTCATGTTTATAAGATTATAGGGGTCGTTTTTCATTTCCAGGACTTTTGACCCCCTTATTCCGCTCTCTCTCTCTCTCTCTCTCTCTCTCTCTTCTCTCTCTCTCTCTTCTCTCTCTCTCTCTTAATACATCTTACTGCATATTTTCTTATTTTAACATTTTAACTATTTTGTCAGTACTTGTAAATGCACGTTTATCATTATTACTAAAATAAATTAGATACTTGAAGGTACTCGATGAATGCTACAGAATTAGGAGGTATATTACTTGCTCATTATTCGAATTACGAATTAAAAAAAAAATTCTTTGTCGCATATATATGACCTATTATCTATAACGAAGAGTACCGTCCTTCTTAAGATTCCAATCAATTATCTTGTCAGAGAGAGAGAGAGAGAGAGAGAGAGAGAGAGAGATGGGGGGGGGGGGGGGAATTATCTGCTTGTGTAACGATTATTTATTTTCTCACTCGTCAACTTACTCCATGTTATGCATTATTTCGTATTTCCTTGCTTACCAATCGATTTATATACTTATGATATTAAGAAAGCAAGATATCTGTAGAAAGGGGAAAATGCCTCCAAAATATACCGTGACCACCGGAAGTGCCCCTTGGAGACAGTTTTTAGATGCTTACCAATGGCTTTAAACGCACGAGGAGCTGAGTGAATGAAATTCCATGTTGATAGAAGATCTGATTCCGTTTTTATTGAAAATAAATAGATAAATAAATAAATAAATGAATACACTTAAAAACTAAAACTTTTCAGTCGAAACCAATGAAATTGATTTAGAATTCTGAGAACGAAAAAAGATGGTATTTGATGTCTGTAATGATAAAAATGTTTTCCTTCTCTGTTGATGTTATAGATTTGGCAGATATGCGGAGATCAACTCACGCGGAGAGCTAATTTCATTTTGGAATGACATGCTAGAACTTGATACCGGTTTGGAATGGGAATGAAAGGCCTCAGAGGAGGAGCTATGGTCCCTCCTAGGTTCATTAGGAATGAATTATCGTGCGGATAGGATACCAGTTAAGTTTGCTTAATTCATTGCGCAAATAAGAATATCGACTAGCGATTCTAATAATTAAATAAATAAATAAAAAATAACTTTAACAATTGTAGAACTTACTGTTTTTTGGGTCTCATCATCACAAGGAACTATGGATATCGCCCAAGAGCGGAAGCATCAGCTCTTAAACAAAGCAAGTTATATACTAAAAATGTCTATAACTATAAACATTTCTCCAAGAAATAACTCAAGATGGAGCTTTTGAAAACGAAAGAAATCTGAGATCGAGAGAGAGAGAGAGAGAGAGAGAGAGAGAGAGAGAGAGAGAGAGAGAGAGAGAGAAATTTTCCCATGCACAGAGACTGAATTCAAATGACAAATGTGCAATCGTGAAACAACCTCGATGTGTGCAACATACCGCCATTGCAAAGGGTGGAGAGAGCTTTGTTATGGCGCCAGTGAAGCAGACATCCTTTGGTGTAGATAAATCACTACTTTGATGTGATTCGCCTGATTTGTGGGCAGTTACTTTGATTGACGCTGCCACCGCGTAGCCAGACTCCACAGTCAGGCATTGCAGGGTAGAAGCATTCGCCAGAAATGCAATAAAAAACTTGTTCTCTTCAAGGGGCAGTAATAAGCCCCCGTGTTTCGAGTTCAGCTTTTGTACATTTAGCATAAAATTGTCTGCAAATTCGGTAATTTAGTGGTAAGCCAGCCGTATCATAGACTTAATAGACTTAAAATTTTTTATTATTATCAAATAAGACTGACATTAATAAATGATCTGTAAATATAAATTATGTTAACAAGTGTGTTTCTTTTTGTAATAATGACTGATATAAGTCAACATAATTACGATTTAAATCCATTGTGTCAGGTGATAGGGTTAATCCCAAGGTGATTAAGACCTACGTAGTGCATAAAATGCAAAGTAGAGTATAAAGACTTTGATACTTAGAGGGATATTGTATATAAGGGGTTCAACAGGCTTTAGTGGTAAAATTTACTACACAACCCCATGGCAAGACATGAAATCACTCAGTCTCAGCACATGGTTACATTGCATGATTATTTCTATTGTGTGAGACATATACGTGCTTCATTGGGTTCATTGGAAAGTGCTTTTCAAAAGGTTTTAACTGATGATAAATTTATCAAAATTTATATTTAAAATTTAGAACAGTAGAGTAAAAAAGCGAACCCAGATCAAATGCATATCTGGATATCTTTATTTAAAACACCGCAGTGCCGTATTTTCTACATGCTTAATTATATGCATTTAAAAGGGATTTTCAAGAGCTTTTCAATGAACCTATATTTATTAAAATCGGTAGAAAATTGAGGACGACAGAGTTGAAAAAGTCGTCTGCAAGACGATGCTGAAATAGCTTCATTCAGCGTCATCTCCACTCTTTCCTGTGGCGCCGCGCAGTGACAATCGGCGTTAATACATTTAACACACATGTCCATTCCATGTTTATAGTTCCAAGCGTAAGATCCAAGAAAAAACGAGAACGAAAAAACTCTACTTATTAAAGAAAGACAGACGAGCCTAATAATTATCGTAAGCGATGTGATTCATGTGAAAACCACATCCAAAATTATGAATTTACCCTTAAAGGTTGAAGAGTGATAGCATTTAAATTTTATTTAGTTTATACTCAAATATCTTCATTGATGACGATAACGTTTCTAAAAGATAAATTAGCTCTAAACTCCGTTGCTGAGAAGAGAAACAAAACCAGGAAATATCAAATTAGATTCTAAAAGGTCAAGGAAAAGTGTATCCACAATCCATGTTTCATTTTGACCAAGTGCGTTAAAATTGTAAAATATTGTATATTTTCTCTAATAAAAGATAAAGAAAAAAAAAAAGTGCGCTAGGGAGACAATAATCTCGCAAGAATAATTCCGTCCACAGAGCAATTAAGGCTTAGGGGGAGAAGCCACGGTCAGCGTCCTAAGTTTTTCGAAAGGATTATCACGTGGCCAATATACCAGTTGGGTCTACCGCCTTTTTAGGGAATTCAGAATTCACTGAGAGTAATGACCTTTGGGATTGAGCTTCCATTAAGAAAGGGACATCCAAAGGAAGAGAAAATGGCCTCACGGTCTGACTGTTGGTATAAAACCTCGATGGCCGACGAGATTCTTATGTACGGGCTGCTCTGTGAGCAAGAGCCCGTGCTGACACAAGGTCTTCTTAATCATAAACAACAACAGAGATTCTTATGCAGTCTGACCTCTGCTCGCTTGGTGTCACCATATACGGTCTCCCGTGTCCTTCTACAGGATTACTCTCAGAGTTTGGCTTAGGAAGTATGGAGTTCGTACAACAAGGTAAATTTCGGATTTTTTCGTTCGTTTTTAAGACTCTAGTACCATAGCGAGAAATATTACAGTGCATGGTGGTCTTAGCAATTCATTGCAATCTAATCATTTATTTTTTACTAAATATAGACCTCTTGTTTCTTAAGGGTTACTGATACCTTCACTGAAACAAAGTGCTCCGTATTATTATTGCAAACTATCTTAGACGGAGTAACAATTTCATAGGCCTAACATAGTCACGAGATATGTTTCATTTGCCTATTTTTTATCAGTTTTCCCTTCATCACCTAATAGTTGGTGTTGATATTTTCCAGCAGCAGCAGTTGGTGGAGGAGTGATGGTGGTGAAGAACATTGTCCTGACCTGCCAACCAAAAGTTCCCGCGCAAACTGTCGACGGCGTCTCCGACTGGAGGAAGGACGTGAGACGAAGGGCGAAGAGGCCGAGGCAGACTTTGGCCGAAGAGGAAGCCGAGAGACTTCGGCAGAAAAGAGGGAGACTCGAGCATCTTGGGGCTGACAAGGGACGAGGAGCCTTCAGCCTTGTGGACTTCCTGGCTGCTCTGCCGCCGCCTCCGTCGCCAACCTTCTCCCCGCCGGAGAAGGAGGAACAGGAGGAAGAAACGGCACCTGCAGAAAAACCGTCACCTTCGTAGGCGACCAGACGCCTGCTGGCGTTTTGAATTAATTGTGATTAATTGTAGACCAGGCGCGTTTGTGAATAGGAAGGCATTATCGTAATTATTTTATTTGCTATTTATTTGATATTATATGTAAAAATATCTTGCTAATTTATTATTTGTACTTAATACTGATTTCTTTATTGTATGTTTTAGAAAGATATAATATACATATTACACAAATGAATATGGATTTTTACTTAAGTTGCCTGACCAAAAAATAAATGAAAATGACAGATGAAACATTGAAATACAAATGAGAGTTGGACATTGTGTAGAGCATATGACCATTCTGCCTTTATAGATCTGATACTCCTTTATCACAACCCTGCATGTCGTTAGATCTATGCAAAAAAATTAAGTTGGATAAATACCTAATTTGTCAACGTAATAAACAAATTACAATAATCAAATGGATCTATAAGTAGACAATGCAAAATAAGAGATTATAGCTCTTATGTGGATATTTTTCCAGACCTTTGAATGACATTATGAATACTCCGTAGAACAAATAAAAAACAAACGGTTGTTATAACTGCCACCTATTGTCACAGTAGTATATAGAGTTTAAACGGTTGTTTGAAGTCCATATGGGAGGAGAAATCAAACCCTGATAACAGACTTTAATTCTTCAGTCTAACGTTTACAGATCACCGTGGCGGTGAGGAACTGGATATCGTCGGTGCAGTGTAGTGTTTAGAACATGAGTTTTTAACTTAAAGGTCATTTCGAGTTTATATCAGAGGAAATGCCATAGATTTTAATGGAGTATCATTTTTCAGCCTAGCTCTGAAGCCATCACCCAGAACACATTCTATTCATTTCAGAATTCCGGTTTCGTTATTCTGGTAGCTTCCAGAACAAACTGGTGGCATGTTGGGATTAGAACATTCGAATTCTGAAGCGTGGGAAAATGCGCAACGGTTATGCCTAAATCCAGTGAGTTTGCGTGTGGTTGTTAAGTGCTCTGGAGTGAAGGATAATCCTTTACCGTGACTTTCAGGTATAAACACGAAATTACAGATCATTTGTTGATTAAAAGAAGAAAAATGACTACGCTTGTGCACGGTATGTAAGAAAATGTTTAGTAATAAAACTTTTATAAGATATCGAAGGTGATGATTATATAAATAAAAGGAATTACAATAAAGTATTATAAATCTTACTGATCCTGTTTTGCCCGATTAATACGATACTAGTACAAGCTTCCGACAAATGCAAATTACAAATAGTGTTATTGATATAGTATGATACATCAAAGGGAGCTTGTTAGCATGCTAACAGACCCACATCCAAAAAAACTTCTCTAAAAAGAGAATTTTTGACAATATATTGTACAGCTGATTCATTACAACCTTAATGGGGAACAAAAATGACACACCAACTACAAGAAGAATCTGCACATTAAAGCCTAATGTCAAATTTGATTTCTTATAAAATTTTCCTAATTATCGTTATTAGACAAACCATACCATATCTGCAAACATTAGTTATATTGTATTGACCGATATTCATACAAAAACCATTACCACTGCATTATGTTATGAAAAAGAGTATGGGACTTTGGAATACCGCGCAGTTTACAAGGAATGACATCTTTCTTCAGTACACTTCCAGTAATAATAACTGTATCCTAAACGAAGCCTTATTACAAATGTGCCATTTTGGCTGAAGCTTCACCTTGATCAAAATTGTACCATTCATGATCTGACCATATTGTTGGAGGCTAATACTTCCAAATATTCAAAATTTCCCGTGCAATATCCACTTCCCATTGTGTCGAATTTTTGCCATTTCAGATTTTATTCTTTTGATACTTTGAATTGCAAACATCCTTTTGTATCTAAATCATGAGCTGTTTCAATCATATAGATAAGGGCTACCAAACCAATAATATTAATAATAATAAAATAACAATAACAATAATAATAATAGTAATAAAAATTCTATATTTCCAACATTTACATTGGGCATTCATAAAATATTAAACTACAATTAGTAAAATCATCTTACAAATAGTTAAAATATTTGTTTTTTAGACATACAAAAGTTTGTTTAAGAATCAACAAATCGACTAAAACTTCAGTAATTAATAAAATTCATCAATAATAAAAGAATATCATAAAATTAGAGAAGTATTTACTTAAAATATAATGAATAAAAATTATTCTTCTTGAATATTAAAATACATTGTCATAGACCCACATAAGTTGTGTTAAAACAAGTCATGTACAAATAGTATTAAAATAACACAAAGTAAAACAATTAAGCATACCAGATTATAAAGGACTAAGGATATCTTAATTTGTAAATAAAAGCCATCTCATCCATAAGTATTATCTAAAAACTAAATTCCAACATCTATAAAAGTACAGTAGTGCCTTCAAAAGCACTTTCAATATGACAATTAAGCATAACGTTCAATAAAACTTACACTAATCGGAAACCATTTAAAATTAGTTTCTTAAGTGTACATTAAAAGCAGCAAGAGAGAATTTTTGTTTTTGTTTAATTGTTGCCAGGTACTGATGTATAATGATGGGCCTCGAATACTAAACTGGCGGGAGCCAATCTCTGTTTTCGCCTTTTCTACATAAAGATTTTCCTGCTGTGCGAGTAGAAACCCCATTAACTGCGTGTACTGTTGGAAAATTATATAACCATTCAGGAGTTATTTTTCGTGTTGTTTTGAATACAGATTACAGACAATCTATGGTATATTTGTCTTGGGTATCTTTAAACCATTCTAATTTTTGTTTTTTTAATTTTTTATGGTAACGGGATATGAGGTCATGTTGTTTTTTTTTTTTTTTTTTTTTTTTTTTTTTTTTTTATTTTTTTTTTACATTACCAACAGCCACTCGGGCGGCAAAGTTTTGAAGTTTTTGAACCCTTTCATTTGTGTAGAGCCAGTTACTCCCCAAATTCTTAAACAGTAGTTGATTATACTCATAGCCAGCGATCTGTACAACTATTTTACGCGTAGAAGAATCAAATGAATCTTTTTTTATTCTTTTTAAATAAATTAAAGTACCCATCACTTTCTTATAAATTTCATCTATATGTGTTTCAAACGTCATATATCTGTCAAAATAAACTCCTAGAATTTTTTACAGATTTCATGGGTTTAATCATATTTCCATTAAAATCT